>NC_081352.1:27049899-27055120 GCF_029784015.1 Lycium ferocissimum | reverse complement strand
CTATTTAATCTCTAGACATGGAAGTGAAAAAGCATCAATATGAAGATCCCAAGTTGAGCCATTATAGATACATACTTTCCCAGAAAGAGAAGTCACCATTTGAGATCTCTGCATATGGGGTTCTCAGATACCGAGGCAGATTATGTGTTACGGATGTTGCGGGATTACGTCATCAGATTCTGGAAGAAGCTCATTACTCCCGTTATTCTATTCATCTAGGAGCAACCAAAATGTACCATGATCTCAAGTTAGTGTACTGGTGGGATGGAATGAAGAAAGATATAACAGAATTTGTAGCTCAGTGCCCCAATTGTCAGCAAGTGAAAATTGAGCACCAAAAATCGGGAGGATTGTTGCAAGCTATGGAAATTCCAACTTAGAAATGGGAGGTAATCAATATGGATTTTATTGTAGGTTTGCCTCGTTCCCGGCACAAATATGACTCTATATGGGTAATTGTTGACAGACTTACGAAGTCAGCTCATTTTCTACTAGTTAGGACTGCATATGCCGTAGAAGATTATGCAAAGCTATATCTTAAAGAAATAATACGACTTCATGGAGTTCCTGTATCTATTATTACCGATAGAGGGGAACAATTTACGGCTAAATTCTGAAAGTCTTTTCAGGAAGATTTGGGTACTCAAGTGAAGTTTAGCACAACATTTCACCCACAAACGGATGGACAAGATGAATGTACTATTCAGACTTTGGAAGATATGTTACGGGCATGTATACTAGACTTCGGAGGTAGTTGGGATGATCATTTGTCGCTTATGGAGTTTGCGTATAACAACAGCTATCATTCCAGTATTCAGATGGCCCCGTGTGAAGCTTTATATGGAAGGAAGTGTAGATCGCCAATTGGGTGGTTTGAGGTAGGAGAGGTACAACTAATAGGTCCGGAGTTGATTCAGCAAGCGGTGGAAAAGATTAAGGTTATCCGAGATCGATTGTTGACGGCCCAAAGTCGCCAGAAATCTTATGCAAACAACCGTCGGCGAGACTTAGAATTCCAAGTTAATGATTGGGTATTCCTGAAGGTATCACCGATGAAGGGCATGATGAGATTTGGTAAGAAGGGAAAATTGAGTCCTCGATACATTGGACCTTATAAGGTAGCCCGCAAGATAGGCCAAGTAGCTTATGAACTGGATTTGCCTCCAGAAATTGAACCAGTCCATCCAGTTTTCCATGTATCGATGCTCCGTAAGTATGTTGGAGATCCTACTAGAATCGTGCCTATAGATGATGTTCAAGTTACGGAGAAGTTGGCTTATGAAGAGGTACCCATTGCCATACTAGATAGGCAAGTACGGAAACTTAGAAACAAAGAGGTAGCCTCGGTTACGGTCTTATGGAGAAACAATAACCGAGAGGAAATGACTTGGGAAGCGGAAGAAGACATGAAGTCCAAATATCCGCAATTGTTTCCACCCCCGGAAGAGATTAAAGATGAGACGCCATTATCATAAGGTATGTAATGCTTTCTTTTTAATGCTTTGGGTCGTGTGTGGCCATATTTTCTTGCCATTGTGTTGTAGCCCTGTGAGGCGATGTTATATTGAGTTGTTGTGATAGGATAGTAGTGCCATATTATAGGGGAAACTCTGGCGAAATTTCTGTAGAATTCCCGAGAACTTAACATTCGAGGACGAATGTTTTTAAAGGGGAAAGAGTGTTACACCTCGAAAAATTTCATGTTGTTGTGCGGTAAATAGATTAACATAGGGTGAGATGTATATGATGTCCCTACAAGCAAGAAGGGGTACTTGACGATTCTAATTAAGATTCCAAAGACATTTGAGGCAAGAGAAGAAAGTTCGTTGAGGAGGGCCAAGCATAAGTCGTGTTAGGAAAGGTTTTGGGAAGAACCGAGCTAATGTTGATTTAACAATGTCTTGAGGAAGAGTTATAATGCTCCTTAGATGGTTAATGAAGTGTGGAACAAGTGCTAAGAAGGTTCCATAAGGATTGGAGATCAAATGAATCGACGAGAACAAGTTTGGGAGGAAGGACAGTTATACGACCCACTATTCGGTCCGTATAACTTTATACGCTCCGTATAATGGTCCGTATAACAGTCACAGTACTGGAAGTATTATACGGTCACTTATACGGACCGTATAAGTGTCCGTATAATCCATAGCGGGCAGATTTTTATTTTTATAAAGAGAGACCCAAGTTCTTATATTTTTCATTTCATTCATTCTCCACACCTCTCAAGAGCTCTAGAACATTCCATAAACCTTACTAACACATATCCAAGGTGAATCAAAGATCAAACATCAATAATTAGTGGAATCAAGTGCAAGGATCCTCATCATGTTATCGTGTATGCCTTACATACTCAGTACATTGTTCGTACTGACGTCCTTTCTTTTTATGGACGCTGTGTTCATGCCCACAGGTGTGATGGAGGCGGCCGGCCATTCTTAGGAGCTATACTCGCTTACACAGGAGCACCCCACTACTCCGGAGGTGCAGCTTATTGATGCATTCTTTTGTATTCATATTTGGGTATGACGGGATCCTGTCCCGTCCTTATGTCTCAGTACTCCAGTAGAGGCTCGTAGATACGTATGCATGGGTAGTAGATGTCTCATGAATGCACCAGTGTATATTTTGTATATCATTTTTGCAGCCATGAGGGCTTATGTACATATATGTATTGCCTTGGAGATTATGTGTGTACGGGTAGCATGATGAGTGGTGCTCGGTAGTCAGCTTCGGTTACCCGTCATGGCCCACTGGTTGGGTCGTGACACATGGAGCTGGAAGATGATATTTTCGGAACCTTGCTGCACATCTTTGGTGGTTGATATGAGAATTTTATTACAATTTGATGGTCATTTGGATGGGATAATTAGTTTAAATTGGATAATCATTTTCATATCAGTGTAGTATGAAATAAAGATATCTTCATTAGCTATAATAGATATTGTTTTCCTTGGTTCCTACAAGAGAGCTTGAAGTTGGGATCTAAAGATGACATTGGTTCCTGGGGACATGAATACGTTTGGTAAGCATATATTTTTATTTTGGTTGTGTACTCCAGCTATCCTGAAATGTTTTGTAGATTGTATTAATGCTCTTGCAGACTATAAATTTAGATGAAAATATTTTTAGTTTTGATGTTGCGTCAATATGGACTTTTCTGATGGTAGTTGGTTCTAATGATAAGATATTTATGCTGGTGCGGGAAGGGGTCGGAAAGTGAATGGGATATGTAGCGGGCATAGAATATTTTTGGACAAACCTTGCTGCACATTTTTTGTGGTTGATATGAGAATTTTATTACTACAATATAATGGTCATTTGGATGGGATAATCACATTCAAAGTTCCAGCCCGTCTTGCTATAGTATGAAATAAGTTCAACTGTTGTCACTTCAGAAATGATGCCTCCATATATAATTTGTAGATCCATAAGGGAAGCGTTAAAATATTTTCCTTTCTTTTTTATGCTAATGATATTTCCGCTGAAAATAGACTTCGGTGGTTTATTGCCACTCTGATCTGATTCCTGAAATCTTTCTCTATGAAAAAGTGCAACGAATATGTTGTCTTTGAACTAATTACAAAAACCAACTCAGAATAAATAAGAAATTGAATAAGATTTCGATACTACAAGGTAAATAATGATTTGAGTTGCTTGCTGGTTGATGATTTGTTCATCGAAGCAATTTATACAGTGAAAGTCCTTTGACTCTTCTAGCTTATACTAAAAGGCCCAAATGAGAATGCACACATTATTTGCTCGGATTTATACTTAAAAGAGGAGAAGTGCTCCTTTAATCACCATGTATTCTTTTTTTAATGGTTTCCTTTTAATACCAACTGCGCAATGCGTGGGTACGAATACTCCTATATAAAACAAGAGAGGTGCAAGCAATGTGGTTAAGCCAAGTGGCAAGCTAATAACAAGCCACTTGGAAATTTTAAGACAAAGCTAATAAAAATTAAGACAAAGTTTTTTATAATTGTTACAAAATTCTTTAATTGATGAATTCATTTTTTTAACTGAAAAATAAAGTTTAAAATTTTGAATATAAAGCTGGCATATTTATCTAACACAACTTCTCATATTTATCATCATCATCGTAATTTTAAGGCTTTTCAAAGTCAAAATTATATCTATTTAGAGGTGAAATTAAGTACTAACTAATTTCAACAAATACTAATCTATATCTATATATATAAAATAGGAGAGGTACAAGCAATGTGGTTAAGCCAAGTGGCAAGCTAATAACAAGCCACTTGGCAATTTTAAGACAAAGTTAATTAAGTTGTTAAATTATGTAATAAAATTATATTTAAATTAAAGGATAAACATTTTGAATTTGAATTAAAAGATAAATTAGAATCCATATCAAGTATAATTGAACATGAAATCTCTTAGGTTTAAATTAATAACGATCCGTCCTAGCTTCGCCAATATTTATCTAATATAATTAATTTTACAAGGTTATTAAGTTAAAATAATATTATTTAATCTATAGAGTGATGTGCCGTGAAATTACGGAGCATTCGATGCCAATTGCTTAGTCTTTTGTGAATCCTCGGTACTTTTGATGTTGTTTCTCGTGTTTTTGTGTTGATTTGTAGAATAATAAGTGTTGGGAGCAACTTGAGGCAAAATGCAGCAAAACAAGCTAAAATGAACTAAAACATCACACGTCGCATGTATTGCATGCGAGGTGCAGTGCCGCGCATCTCAATGACGAGATGGCGAATCAAGATAGTGCGGCAAAGACATGCGAGCACCACATGCGAGTCGCATGTGGTGCATGCCATTCGCACCTGATGCAGCAGATGCTACACCACAGCTGCTTGAAGATGTAGTACCTGTGAAACTTTGGTGCAACCTGCGACTCGCAAGTTGCAAATGCGGCACCAAGTGCGATTCGCACCAGATGCGCAGGGGTATTTTTATCTGGAAATTGTTCCCGTTTTGGAAAGTCTATGAATAGATTTCTAGGGTTTTGGACTCATTATTCTACAGATTTTTAAGTTATTTTTTTGTGGAGCTCATTTATTATTGGTTGGTGAAGCTTTTAAGAGATTCCTTTGCTTTTGTCATCTTCTCCATTCAATACTTTTGTAAGCTTTATGAATACACTTTTTACTGTTGCTTTACTTTTAATGAATATTAGTGGCTAAACTCATTAGCTAAGGTTTCGGGACCAAATGTGTTAGTTATGTGATTGGGTTTCATATTT
>NC_081352.1:27022782-27049799 GCF_029784015.1 Lycium ferocissimum | reverse complement strand
GATCGTTTTAAAATATATATATACCAATAAAAATTTGTACTTTTTAAATACTTTTTGTAATGATTAAAGCGGGATAGATATGCACTGACACATCTCTACTGACTAATTACATTAAATTTCGTGATGAAACATCCGTCTGTAATCCTCAAATAAATAATAAATAAAATATTTGTTTCTTAAAAATCTTTTATGAGAATTCTTTTTGTCTTAGCTCTATCACATAATTATGAATTATTTTTCTTTTTTTCAAATAATTTGGCCATAATTCTGGCACTATATTTGGTATATTGTGAGCAAATGTCATTTTTCAATTTATTTATTTGAGATTTTTCACTATTAAAGTCACGCCCAAATTGGTGGGATGTAACCTACACTCGCTCCTTAATTATTTTTCGTCATGTTACCATATTCCAATTATTTTTCGTCATGGAATAGTCATTGTACGATATTCTAGTTTTTTTTTCGGTCGTCCCTGAGATTATTTTAATTAAAACATTAAGCTCGTACTTAGTCTATTTTAAATATAAAAAATTATGAATATTTACAATTAATGTGTAGAATTATCCTAATATTAAGCCTAATCATGTACAAAATGGTTTTCAAAGTGTTTCATATTTGGGATAAGGCACTGTTACCCCCTGGACTTTGGCCAAAGTTGCTACGACACACCTTACCTTTTCAAGGATCCTATTACCCCCCTGAACTTTTTAAAAACGGAATAATTACCACCCTGAGCGCTGACGCGGCAAGGAGAATATATTTCACTCTCTTTGAGAGAGTGACAAACATAAAATCTGACATGTATCATTTTTTTAATTGGGCACTTCACATTTAATTACACCTAATTAATTATCATTAAAACTTAAAGTTTTCTTCTAAGCTGATTTTTTTAAACTGTGGAAAAATTAATTTTTTTATTAAAAATTTGTATTTTCTTAAAATATTAAAAACTGAATTGTTTTTAAAAAAGATGAAAAAATTTGCTTTTCAGAAAATAAATATGAAAAACTAATTTTTTAAAGAAAAATGTAGAAAATTGATTTTTTTTCTATATATGAAAAAAAATCTAGTTTTCTGGATTTAATTTTAAAAACGGGCTTTCCACATTTTAAAAAAAGATGTTAGTTTTTCCAATTTTTTATAAAATTCAGGTTTTTCACATTTTGACAAGAAAAAAAAAATACTTTTTTCGTTAATCAAGTGTCGATTCTGCATTAACCATACATTGAGCATTTTTAGCTATGCTAATAAAAGCAATTTGTGCGAAAGTTGATTTCTTTAAGCCACAAGCAATGCCTTTAAGTGATGCGTTAATATTGACCACTTTTTGTACACGGCAGAGCTGCTCTATATGAATTGAAGTATTCTTTTTCACCAACTTAAATATCTTCTAATTAACATTGCCGCAAAATATATGAGCATTTGTCCATTTATCTAGCACGAAATTACGAATTTTTTTCTCGTATTCATTATCCTTCAAAACAAACGGAGAATTAGGGTGTACTTGGTATGAAAGGAGAATGTTTTTCATGGGACATATTTTCCTACAAAATGTTTTTTTTTAAAAATAAGTGGCTTTCTTATTTATTTTCTAGTATTTGGTAAGTAAGCAAAAAAAAAAAAAAATTGTCCCAAAAAGCATCTATATATATTATGTTAGAAACATCAATGGCATCAGTGAGAAACGAGTATTCGTGAAGAAGAAGAATGTAACGACCCGCTTAGTCATTATGTAGGTTTCTACTTTCCTACCTTTGCTAGTAGCTTCCCGAAACTAGGAATGAGGTAACAAAGACTCAAAAGGTGGGAAATAAGGGAGTAAAATGATGAGTTGTTGCATTTTATGTGTTGTTTGAACTTGTTTGTAATCACTTAGGAGGGTAGCGTAATAATCTAGGCCTCCGTCGGGAATTCTGAGTCCGCGAATGAATTCGTGGCATGTTTTTGGGTGAGATAACTGGTGTTTTTTATGTTTTTGGGATTTGGGGTGCTTGTGAGAGACTTAGTATGGAATCCTGAAAATATCCGTACTTTTAGATTATCTTGACTGAAGTCACTGGTAAAGTGAGGACACAACTACTAATCATCTTCTTTAAGTACAGGTAATTGCTATAAGATTAAGAGGCATCAAAGTAGTGATCGTCCTCAATATCAAAGGAAATGAGTCAATTGAGCCAAAGGGGCTATAAAAGGACAAAAACGCCACAAGGGCGACACAATTGAGCCGAAAGGGCTATAAACAAAATCAAGCAAAAGAAGCTACAAATAGACGAAGCGCCACAAGGGCGATGCCATCAAGAAGGGCTATAATATAGACATAGTGTTGTAAAGACGACATAAAAGAGCCAAAAAGGGCAAAACAACCATCTAACCCAGAGAACCACAGACCTCGAGGGTCGAGATGACGACAAAAAAGTCAAGAAGGCTACGAAGAACGCCGAGAAAGCCTTTTTCAAGCGATACCAAGAAGGTTATAACTACAAATCAAAACTGAGGGGTTATAACTACACGACAATGGTAGAATAGAAACAAACTTATCTTCGTGACAAAGCAGGGTCATCCACCCTAAAAATATGACAAGCAGGGTCGTCCACCCTACAAATGAGACAAATAAGGTCGTCCGCCCTAAAAACGTAACACTTACCTCTTAAGTAGACATTGCCTATCTCTAAAGTGGATTGTCATAGGACGATACGCTGGTCTTGAAAATTCAAGATGATGTCATAAAAACATTACCACCAATTATGTTTGTGACATAATTCTCAAAGTGGGATTACATAGGCATTTTTCGAGTTTGGTTGCACCAAACGAAAATCGTAGATATTCCTAGATAGAAACTGGGGCAGAAATTTTGAGGTAATTTTTTAGAGGATCTCAAAAATTCTTTCGGTACGGCAAGTTTAAGAATTAACGAACACACTTCTACACTGGGGTAGAAATTTTGAGGAAACCTCAAAATTTTCATTTTTTAGACTCAGAATAACGTCGTTGCCAAGCGACATGATACTATCAAAGGCATTGTAACGGTTTGCTTTTTCGCGCAGGTTTAGGGCGCAAGAAGGCTACTAAGAACTCGCTGACGCTCTTTCGGACTTTGTTTTAAAAGAGTCGCCACCTAATTTTTAGAAAATTAGGAAAGCCGGTTTCGAAGGCTTTATTCAAATATAGTGACAAAATCTTCGTAATCCAGAGTTATAGGTAAAGGTTCTGGTGATCCCTTGGGGAAGGTGTTAGGCACCCCAGTATTAAGGATCCGTACCTCGAATTTCAGTGTATGAGTATTTGTAAAGCTGCTTATTTTGTGTTTATTTTCCCGCAAAAGAGAACTGTCATGCATATCATATATTTTGAAAGAATATATTCCCTTTTATTTATAAGGGTATCGTAGTTTCAGATTTATATTATCCGTGCGTAAATAGTTTCCCTTTATGTAAGAAATAAGTAAACCATGAAGAAATATTGTTTATTTTATACTCATACCCCGGGGCTCAGGTTGACTCGTATTGGTACGTTTTAGTCTCACCCGAAACTTTATATTACGCGTAGGTTCTTTAATCGTTTGTCAAGATATTTTATTTTTAACAAGTATATCCCGCCTGAAAATAGAGGTTAATTTGAGCCAGCTTTGGGCCAAAACAACGTTCATGCTAAAAAGACTTCCACTTGTTTCTATTTTTTCAGAGATGAGTTTTATGGCTTTAGCAAAAATCTAATTTTTGTCTTTTGAAAACCAGCCCAATATTATGCCAAAAATGGGTCATGTATAGATTAAATCCAATTGCTAAACCTGTCCAATTAAAGCTGATATTTTGAAAATTCAGTTTGGAATAGGAGTTTAATTAATAAAAACTCATAAGTTAATTATATAAAACGTGGTTTTCTTGTTAAGCTTGGAAAATCAATGGCGATCTGTTTAGAAGCAGTTTAAAGCCTTACTTTGGTACTCAGTTATAAAAAGGAAGAAATTATGTTGAGTCCGTAGTTTTTTTTTTAAAACGCGTACGGGGGCTTAAAGTCGACTAAACGGCATAAGAACCGTTGTCCTAAGACATCTAATTCCAATCATAAGGATTTCCACTATAATATAAGTTTGAATACACTTTGTACAAGCACATCAAAATGGGAACAAGTCTTTGAATAAATGTAGAGAGACTAAGTCAGACTAGGGGCGTACCAAGTCTTTCCAATAAATGTATTTACTAATCATTTGCTTTGAGTACAGGTGGCAGGACCATCAGAACGGACTTTGGCAATACAATTCAAAATTCAGAAAGGCATCAAGATGATCGCCACATAACAAAGGCTTCAAAGAAAGCAAAGGAGAGTATTTTGGCCACCCACATCGACAATGAGACATAAACCATGTCAAACACATGGTTCTTGGTATCTCAATTTATTTTTACCAAGACAATATTTGCTTGTCCACCTTAGAAAGGGACAATACTTACTCGTCCACCTTAGAAAGGGACATATAATTGTTTGTCCACCTTATAATTTGAAAGGAACATACTTATTCATCCACCTTAGGTGAACGTTTATACCTCATTATCTACCGATAAGGTTTCTAAGGTTTTGCAGTTTAAACATGCTAAGGAGATGACACATACAACAAAGAGGACCATTCATTCAAATTGCTAAGAGGGCCATTCATTTAAACAAAATGCTGAGAGGACCATGCATTTAAGACAAAATTCAAAGGAAGAACAATAGAAGCTGCAATTCAACGAAGGAACAACCGGAAAGGGTAACAAAGCTATTTAAATAGAGTTTTTTTCGCTAACTTGTTTGTTCAGTGATTGAGATAGGAAGCGCTAGCGAAACAAAACAAAGCAAAAAACCAAAGGCAAAACAACAAAAGCAAAAGCAAATACGGAAAATTCAAAGACAAAGCAATAAAAGCGAGAAGCATCCGAAAGGGGAATAATGATGAGAAAGCAAAGCGAAGACAAAAACTTGAAGAGATGTGATAAAGCAAAAGCATCCGAGAAAGGGTAACAAAATCCTCCCTAAGTAAGTTTACACTAACAAGTTAGTTCGTTTTGCAGAGCACGAAGATTTTTACAAAAGAAAATTTTTAAGATTACAAAAAGATATAATCACAATTTACCGTGGTCTCCACTAAACAGTATTGTATCAAGGTATTGAGACCCCAGCTAGACGTCGCATGGCTTGTCTTGATACAATGACTGATTAGACGTCTTAAATTTGGTAAGCACAGTCCTCACCTGAATCAGGTGATGTAATTCTGACATCAAATTTATGATCATCGACACAGAATGTCAGCAACGATGGATTAATTTTGACCTGAAGGGTGGTCACAATTTTCATCCTGACAATCTTTGATTTGAAGACGACGCGTTGATATCAACATTGAAATGCCGTATTCACAATAGAGTCTAGTCTTTTCGGAAGACGTGAACCCTTTCGACGGGCGGGTATTCTTCCCTGGAGTCAAAAAAGAAACGTGTCAGTCTTTCCACCGAGGTAAGCTTCATTCCTCAAGATGACGATATGGATTAAACGACTACATGCCGAAGGGGCTGAGTCGTCATCCATATATATAGCCAAAAATAGGTAGCATAATTCCGAGGTTGATGTCCACAATCGTTGAAATACGAATGTGATTCCTACATCAAGATTTGCGGTCGCTACGCAGTTTATTTCAAGTCAAGATAATCCTAGTTCGGATACTTGAGTAGCGCGAGAATATTTTGACTAAATGTTGTAATTTGCGGTTAGTAGTCATCATGAAACGAATATGATACGCACTAAATGTTGTACACTTGGGTATTTTTGACTTTAGTGATGTAGTCCCGAAAGGAATATACCGCACTTCGATGAGGATAACGATGTTGACACCCATTTTGACCCTCCTTGTGAAAATGATCCAGTTTATTTCCACGAGCGAATGTCTAAATTATTAAAAATGACAAATACATTTATTCATTAGTAGCATCCGCTTATTTTTACAATTATAGCTAAAGGTTTCACATAATTATTTCTAGATCCCAACGAAAGTTATCATAAAAATGAGAATATTATGGTTATTATTATTTATTAGGATGATTATTATTAAATTATTAAATTTGTTAATACATACATAAAAGCACATTTTAATATTATATATTATGAGTTTGAAAAAATGATTAACCTTAAAGCACAAAGAATGCCACACCGGTTGACATTTACGATAAAGATAAAAATTATCAAATCCAACCCAACTCGCACTTGGAGAGGGCTAAAAGTTATTGAGATAGCAAGAAAAGAGCCCAAAATCTATTTTCTAAATAAAATCCCAAAAGCTTTTTACACCAGGAATTGAAAAATCACTTCAAGCATCAATACTAATAAATCTTGTTTCAAAAAACTGCCTCCGGTTCGGATTCCCAACCGAAAATAGTCAAAGGGATCCCCTCATAAAGGGATATTCCTTTCGAGTTATCGAGTGAACCAATTAATTTCCAAAATCGTGATATCCAAGTATCGCCTAAATTATTTTAGGACACCCAGAGATAGTTTAAAAGTTTCTTTATGTGTTAGTTCTCTTAGAGTCAGAACTACAAACGGCCTGAATTCTCCTGTAACCTGAGATATTTAGGAAGCTCCCGGGATTCTCTTTCAAAATTTTGCCATTTTCATTATTCGGTAAAAATTAGGTTTTTCAAAATTCGTAGCTCAAGGATGGCCTTGCCATCCTCGAACTCCATGAACATGTTTTGTCCATCCCATTTTCACCGACAAAATGCGTATTTTAATTTTCAAACTTTTCGAATCCAAGACAAAGTAAGGATGCCCTTAAAAAAAATTCTGAGAAAATTGCAAAAGTTGACGTATAATTATTATTCCATAAAAATTAACTATTACAAGAAATTACGAATTATTTACTTTCACAAACATGATTTCAAACCAAATCTATCACCAACTCGGGCAAAATGTTAATTAAAATGACGTATGAATTACCTCATTTTTTATCGCATTTTTCACATTTTTAAATATTACTCGGAAGTATATCAATATGTGCTCGTTTTGAAGCTCCAAAACAACGTATCGGATTTTTATTTTGTCAAAATATTATTTTACGAAGGGCGTATTAGACTAATTAACCTAAAACTATATAAAAACTATGCTACATTTTTATAAAAAAATAAGAAAGGGGTTTTATCCATTTGTACCTTTGTTGGTACTATTTGGAAGGTTTTGTGGGGAGAAAATTACAAGTGAGAATCTTGTCCCGCCAATGAGAATTTTTTTTTGCTCCACCCTTGATTTTCGCTATCCTTGTTCCAACCTTGATTCCCTTGACCTTGCCGCTCCTCTCTATCAAACCTTAAGTTTGGTGGTCCCTAGCCTTATTATAAAATCTTTCTCACACACACTTAAAGTTCGGCCGGCAATTTGAGCCCAAGCCCACAACCCGCCTAACCCGGCATGGGTTTAGGCATTTAATTCATTATATAAGTTTGGGCTAGCCCAACAACTTTATCCCGGCAAAGGTAGTAAAATAGATTACTTTAAGACCCATCTTTATTTTCTTTATGCTTGAATGCATCTTTCCAGAGTTCACCTTGTACACTGCAACTGTCATTTTTTATGGAAATTGTCTCAAGTTTTCCTGGTATAGTTGTTCTTCTATATAAGAGTATAAAAATATTCATCCCACTAGGTAAAGTTGCTTGTGTTTTAGTTCATGATTGTGTATCACTTGTAGTGGCGGGTTGTTTTGAAGAGGCAAGGCCATACTGGTTCAACGCTTTGTGTCAATTTTAGGGGATATGATAATTTTGGGCTCAAATTGCCAGCCCTAGATAATTCATACGAGGATAACATTGATGTGATTGGTATTTTGTCATGATACAACAGTTCCTTTCTTTAGGTTGCCAAAAAAAAAAATCATTTTCTATTGAAAATGGATAAATATTTGTTGATGGTTTTGTGCAGAAACTAACCGTAGCTTGATATAGTATAGCTTGGAAAAATAAATTTATAATTTTTTTTAGAAAAAATATTGATTTTTGATTTGTTTAAAAGTTACGAATATTGTAAAGAATTGGGTCAAGTTGGGCGGGTTGGGTTACGGCCCATTGTTTAGCCCATCTTGACCCGGCCAAGACATTCTCGACCCAAACCCCCCGTTGGGCATTAATCTATTGATTCAACCTCTTAATTAGCCTCCTCACACCACCCCTACTTGGAAGCAATGCTCGTCCATTGAATCCCCTTCACAAGATCCTACCACATTTACTCGCTTGGCGCCTCCACCCAACACATGTTTCGTGAGGAGATCCATTTGAGTAACCAACTTTTCCATGGTCTCATCTCTCTGTCCATCCTTCTTCATTATCTCCCTAGATAAGATAATTTTGGAAGGACCTCCTCCATCCACTTCCGTCTCCCTAGTGTGCCAAGCTTCATTAGTCTCAGTCAATTTATCTAGGAGAACACTCATCACCGCATAAGAGTTTTCCATTACAGAACTACCCGCAATATTATTTGCTACCGACTTGTTGACAGTATCAAGCGATCGGTAGAATGTTTGGAGAAGAACACTATCGGGAAACCCATGCTTTGGACAACTCTTTACTTTCTTTTTGAAACGACTCCAAGCCTCATGTAGAGCCCCGGTCGGAAGTTGATGAAAGTTGTTGATTTCGTCACAGAGTTATAACATCCGGGAAGGAGGGAAGAATTTCTTGAGGACTGCTTGAGTCAACTCCGCCCATATAGTAATAGAACCAGCTGGAAGATCATCCAACCATACGGTGGCTCACCCGCGAGAGAGAACGGGAATAGCCTCAACTTAACAGTCTCGGCGGAGACATTTGGGTGCACATTAGTGGTGCACACTCCAAGAAAATTCTTTAAGTGCCTATTCGGGTCATCCATTAGTAGACCCCCAAATAAGCCCTTGGAGTTGAGCAGGTGCAACATAGTATTGTTAACAAGGAAACTCCCGTTTCCTTGCACTGGAGGTGGGCGAATAGCCGCTGCATATCCCGATTCCAGAATCATTTCATCTTCATCCGCATTGTCACCCATTTCACCTGTGCCAGCACAACAACAACAAACAAAATAAGAAGAGAAATAGAGACTAAAAGTAGAGTTTTACACTAATTGGTAAATTTCTAGACCGTATTCCCCGGCAATGGTGCCAAAATCTGATACGCCCAAATTACACCTTTAATATCAAGAGTAAGCGGTCGTTGTAAAATATAGAACCCAACGAGGTTGGGTCGAATCCCACAGAGAATACAATGAAGAAATATACTTATTAAGTGTAACGCTCGACTATTAATCTATATTTCAAGGGAGAGGGGAATATAATAGTAATTGGGTTGTTGCTTGTTCATTAATGACTAAGAGTTGTGATAAGATGCAAACTATTGGTAAAAGGGACTAAGGTTGTGGTTCCAATGGAAAGTAATGCGCTTGGGTATCAATTCAACTTTTTCATATGCCTAGATGTATTAAACCAAGGGTCGCGTGAATCTTGCTAAAAGTTTTCCAACCAAATTAACAAATTTCATCCTAGGCTTTTCCAAGCCCTAGAATGTTTTATATGAGAACACCCATTTAGCCTCAACTAGCTTTCTTATTCCTAGCTCAAGCTATTAGATGGATTTAATGACCTAAATTGTTGCTATTAACTCTTTTCTTAACCTCTACTTTCTTTTCCAAGCAAAGTAATGGTAAAAAGTCACAAGTAATGTTGTACACCATCACAAGACATTAACGCATGAAGATTAATAGAAAATACCATTAGCATATAAATGAAGTATAAATATGAAACACAATCACATAACTAACACATTTGGTCCCACAACCTTAGCTAATGAGTTTAGCCACTAATATTCATTAAAAGTAAAGCAATAGTAAAAAGTGTATTCATAAAGCTTACAAAAGTATTGAATGGAGAAGATGACAAAAGCAAAGGAATCTCTTACAAGCTTCACCAACCAATAATAAATGAGCTCCACAAAAAGACAACTTAAAAATCTATAGAATAATGAGTCCAAAATCCTAGAAATCTATTTATAGACTTTCCAAAACGGGAACAATTTCCAGACAAAAATACCCCTGCGCATCTGGTGCGAATCGCACTTGGTGCCGCATTTGCAACTTGCGAGTCGCAGGTTGCACCAAAGTTTGGCAGGTACTACATCTTCAAGCAAATGTGGTGCATCCGTCGCATCTGCGAATGCATCACCACATGCGACTCGCATGTGGTGCTCGCATGTGCTGCACCACTATCTTCAGTTCTAGCCATCTCTGTCATCAGATGCTGCAGCACCTGCAACTCGCATGCAATACATGCGACTCGCAGGTGATGTTTTAGTTCACTTTA
Organism: Lycium ferocissimum; assembly: GCF_029784015.1. Lineage (NCBI taxonomy): Eukaryota > Viridiplantae > Streptophyta > Magnoliopsida > Solanales > Solanaceae > Lycium > Lycium ferocissimum. The sequence continues at coordinate 27,039,457 of NC_081352.1, read as the reverse complement.
GCTTGTTTTTGCTGCATTTTGCCTCAAGTTGCTTCCAACACTTATTATTCTACAAATCAACACAAAAACACGAGAAACAACATCAAAAGTACCTGAGGATTCACAAAAGACTAAGCAATTGGCATCGAATGCTCCGTAATTTCACGGCACATCACTCTATAGATTAAATAATATTATTTTAACTTAATAACCTTGTAAAATTAATTATATTAGATAAATATGGTGAAGCTAGGACTAATAGTTATCAATTTAAACCTAAGAGATTTCATGTTCAGTTATACTTGATATGGATTCTAATTTATCTTTTAATTCAAATTCAAAATGTTTATCCTTTAATTTAAATCTAATTTTATTACATAATTTAACAACTTAATTAAATTTATCTTAAAATTGCCAAGTGGCTTGTTATTAGCTTGCCACTTAGCTTAACCACATTATTTGTACCTCTCCTATTTTATATATACAGATATAGACTAGTATTTGTTGAAATTAGTTAGTACTTAATTTCACCTCTAAATAGATATAATTTTGACTTTGAAAAGTCTTAATTTTACGATAATGATGATGATGATGATAAATATGAAAAGTTGTGTTAGATAAATATGCTAGCTTTATATTCAAATTTTAAACTTTATTTTTCAATTAAAAAAATGAATTCATCAATTAAAGAATTTTGTAACAATTATAAAAAACTTTGTCTTAATTTTTATTAGCTTTGTCTTAAAATTGCCAAGTGGCTTGTTATTAGCTTGCCACTTGGCTTAACCACATTGCTTGCACCTCTCTTGTTTTATATAGGAGTATTCGTACCCACGCGTTGCGCAGTTGGTATTAAAAGGAAACCATTAAAAAAAGAATACATGGTGATTAAAGGAGCACTTCTCCTCTTTAAGTATAAATCCGAGCAAATAATGTGTTTATTCTCATTTGGGCCTTTTAGTTTATTAGGCAGCTAGAAGAATCAAAGGACTTTCACTGTATAAATTGCTTCGATGAACAAATCATCAGCCAGCAAGCAACTCAAATCATTATTTACCTTGCAGTATCAAAATCTTATTCAATTTCTTATTTATTCTAAGTTGGTTTTTGTAATTAGTTCAAAGACAACTTATTGGTTGCACTTTTCCATAGTGAAAGATTTCAGGAATCAGATCAAAGTGGCAATATGTTGGGAATAAACCCGTAATATTCACGGTATTTACAGCGGAATAACAATGTAGCACCGTGATATGGTTAATCAACAAGAATAAAAAAGAGCGACACTGACACCAAGATTTTTACGTGAAAACCCAAAAGGGAAAAACCACAGGCCAAGAGAAGCAACTGATATCACTATAGTAAGGATTTTACACTTTGTAGGTCTGAGTAAAATACTCCAAAGACCACTACACACTCAAAAGAAATTACCCTCTTTTAAGACTTTCCACCTCATTATAATATCGCTCACACTCTTTATTTTTCCTCACAGACTATTTTCTTATCTGTTAATGCCTCTGTTATATCCCGTATGTTGTACATTGGGATATTTTGAACTAATCGCGATAAGTTAAGGACAAGGCTATTTTTCGATTTTGTTCAATGCACAAGTTGCTTACAAATTTTATTGGTATGGAAATATTGAGGAAAATTAGGGGCTAGAAGTTGAAAAAATATTTCATGAAAAAGCCACAAGTGGCCGTGTGGTTGGTGTGGGCTCCCACCCACGGCTTGGCTAATTTTGATTGCCTTAAGCCATGAGGGGGGGGGGCATGTGTCCACCTTGTATTTGTAGAAGCTATATATATCTAGACAAGTGATGACAAAGCAAGACAAAATTCATCATTTTACACAACTCAAGAAACTTGGAGAAGAAGGGAGAAACTTTCGGCCATGGCTAGCCGAATTTAGTGTCCAAAAATCTTAATCAAAAAAATAATTTTCTTCTAGTATTCCAACCAATTGGAAGGTCCCTAATAACGTGGATTAGTTGTTGGAGCAAGCAAAGCCTTCATTTTTGCAAGTTACAAACCTAGCCAAGTTGGGAAGTTAAGGGGTAAAGGTAAGGTTTAATCTCCTTTTTCATGTGTTATGGATGGTTTGTGCATGTTGTAGTATGTAGAAATGAATGAAATTTATGGAACCCTATGTGTTGGTGTTGAGCCGTGTAGGTGTTGTGTTGTGTAGGAGTGATGAACTAAATTTACTTAGTATTTTTGGGTTGTTGTTGTGGATTCTATGATGTAAATGAAGGTTTAATGGTTCAAGTTAGAGTTGTAATTGTTTGTGGGCTGTTGTAGAAGCTAATATGATGTTAATATCATTTCTTGCAATTGTATGAACCATGTCCTTAACGTGTGGTTGTTGGTATAGTTCAAGAATTTGGAAGCGAGGAATGCGTTGTTGTTGTTTTATTGAGTTTGGAAGATTGCGGGTTGTGTTGTATGTGGTTGAATTGAATGGAAATGAAATGTTGTCGAACTATGTGGAAGAAGGTTGCTAACGTTAGAATACGTTTTGGATTAATTGTTGATGTTGTTAATATGGTTGTTGGTATTATTGTTGATGATTTGGCCGAGTTGAATTCTCGGGGTTTGTTGAATTTATAAAGGAAATGCTGCCCGACTTTACGTAAATGAAGTGCTAGCTTAGATAGGATTCTTAAGTGCCTATAGCTAATGTTTGGTATCTATCGACGTTGTTGTAGATCTTGGGAAGCCCGAGACTTAAGTTCGGATTAGCTTAGGAAGCGAACAAGGTATGTAGAGCCTATCCCTTCTTTCTTTTTGCATGTCTTAGATGTAAGTAAGATATGATACGCGCCTCGGGGTAACTCTATTCATAAGTTCCGAGCATGTTTATGATTCTTATTCACTTCTTGATATTAGCCTTCTTAATATGGTCAAGCCATTGCCCTTGAGTCTTTTGTATGATTGGGTAGTAAGTGATGTATAAAGAGATCCAATTCCTAAAGGATTCTATAATGAATAATGTCCGTAACTTTCATAGGCGGTCTCGGATTGGTTTGATACGTTCGTAAAGGATTCTATAGCGAATAATGTCCGTAACTTTCATGGGCGGGCTCGGATTGGCTTGATACATGTCCACGATCCCTAAGACTCTCTTTAACGTAGTCCTAATGGCATTTAGAACGGATTTAACATGACTATCGTTTGATACTTGAGCGTTGATTTGTCTACTTATCTATAGAGTCTTAAAAGATGATTTATATGCATATGGTTTCTCACTACTCTGCTCGTGCAAGCTGTTATTACTTCTTTCACTGAGTCCCGGGCCAGGACACGTATTCGTGCACAACTCCACTGCATTATTCACCGAGTCCCTCACTAGAGGGCCGGGACACGTTATATATACGCATATGTATGTGATGATTTTATTTACCGAGTCCCTCACTAGAGGGCCGGGACACGTTATATATGCATATGTACATGATGATTATTTACTTATGTCACTCAGTCCCATAATGGGCTGGGTATGATATTGACACGCATGATTTATGTTTCAGAGGCAAGCCTTATGGTTTTCTGGTTATTGTACTAGTTTTCTATACTCCTTATTTTAGTACGATCTTGTTTACTGTATTTCATGCTTTACATGCTTAATACATACTCCGTACTGACCCCCTTTCTTCGGGGGGCTGCGTTTCATGCCCGCAGGTACAGATACTCGTTTTGGTGATCCGCCAGCTTAGGATTTCCATTCGGTCTTGGAGTGCTCCCTTGTTCCGGAGCCTATATTTTGGTACGAACTCTTTTCGTTGTATATGTATATGTCTATTCGGGGGGTACGGCGGGGCCCATTCCGTCATATGATACCGTTGTTACTCTTAGAGGTCTGTAGATATATATGTGGGTTGTGAATAGTTACTGTTCAGTTGTGTTCGTATGATTTATGTTTTGGGGGGGTCCCATTCGCCATGGCAGCCTTATTGGCTTGCGTATGTATATATGTTTTGGGATACTGCATGTTATAATAGCCTTGCCGGCTCGTATGCGATGTTATCCGTTGATGTTTGTAACTCCCCCGGGAGACAGGTTGTTATGATATGTATAGATATGCGACAGATTGGGACGACGTTATGCCTTTATATATATGTAAGTTCGTTATTATGTAAGTTGTGAATGATATAGCAACAGGTGTGTACGAGTGTCCAGCTCGGGCACTAGTCACGGCCTACGGGGTTAGGTCGTGACAAAAGTGGTATCAGAGCAGTTCGTCCTCGGAGTGTCTACGGACCGTGTCTAGTAGAGTCTTGTTTATCGGTGTGTTGTGCACCACATCTATAAACGTATAAGCTACGGGACATTTAGGATGTTACCTTTCTTTCATATCTAAGATCGTGCGATAGAGCCAAGTCATAGGAAATGAGATTCCTCATACCGACCTTTGATTTCGGAAAAAGGACGACGCCGACGAGAAGGAAGTTGATCGACGATATTGGAAGTTACAAAGCACGCAGGAAGCAAAGGTATGAAAGGTATATGTCGAATAAGGTATTGAAGTACGATCGAAATGTAAATTCGAAAGGCGAAAGGGAAAGTAAACGGAAAGTGTAATAGGTGCGATGGAGTTGAACAAGAACATACGAGGTAAGTCCATCATTTTCGTACTATTGTTGATATTGGGAGCCCCGTGTTGTTCGTGACATGATATGATATATATATATATATATATATATATATATATATATATATATATATATATATATATATATATATATATATATATGTTGGCCCTATGAGGCATTGTTGGTATTTCTCTGCGCATTTTGAGATAGTAAGAAATACGAGAGGAAACCTGTCAAAATTTTTTCTCGAAATAAAAGAGAATAAGAGATAGGTTTGTAATATGTCTTGAAAGGTCATGCCAACCGTAATGATAAGATTGACCGAAAAGGGTAAAAGGTTAAGAAGTGTTACACTATAAGATTGATTACGAACAGGATATTATGTGAATATAATAAGGATTGTTATGAAAATGAGAAAAGCCTAGCGAGGAAGTGACTAAAAGATATGACGTGATCTATGTGACTAAAGTATAAAGGTGATCTATTGATCAAAAAAAAAGGGGGAGGGGGGAATTTATGAAGTTCTTCTATAGGGAGAGTTCAGAATAGAGATTATGAGATAACGGAAATGATGGCGAGCACAAAAGAAGAAGGGTTAATTGGAAGAAGGAGATGAAAAAAAAGCGGGCGAGATAACGGTGCGATAATAGATTATGACATGTATAGCCGAGAACACGAGTAATATCGTTGACGGAATCCGTGAAAGACCAAACTATAGAAAGATGAGCAACGAGGTAGAATGAGTGCTAGGAAATGATTGGTATGATAAGAACAAATAGGGATGAACAGAATACGTTTTGAAAATGAGAAAGAGATTATGCAGGAGCAGTGCTTTTCGAAGGATACAGAGGTAGCATAAGATTCCTCGTGCACAGAATAAAAGATAGACATAGACGGGAGAAATAACAAGGGAATGTTAAAGGAAGTACCCAAGATAGACGTAGTAAATCGAGTATGAGTGTAAAATAAAAGGGAAATATATAGCTACGGATTTAAAGGTGTAGTACGACAACAAGGGCTGTAGGTTATGGAACAAGTGACGTATTGTAAAAATTCATTAGAGGAAACAGATGATACAGGTTGGGATAAGGATAATGTTACAAGAGAGCTTTGGACGTCTAGCATCAAAATATAAGTGCTACCTAACTGAGAATTTGGAATGACTGCAAGTATTAAATAATTATTGATTGGAGTAAGTGAAATGTAGCCTTGGAGGAGTTGCTACATTGGTTAAATTACTCAAGTACGAATTATCACATAAGATTTGATACTATATATGGAAAGGTTCTCATCGCTTCACGATTTTGTTAAGGTTTCGCACATCGATAATCAAAGTTATATGTTATAAAGGAAGACACGAGTATGATACAGTATACCAAGTGAGTTGGAAAAGAAAAACCAGATGAAATTGAGATTGAAAGTAGGGACATAGAACGGAATATAAACAGATAATGGTATAAGTACACCCTTAAGGGGGGAAGCGGGTGCGAGAGATGAAAGTGTAAGATGGAGACAATTGACACTACAATATATTTGATACGGATGCTTGGGCTACAGGTAAGACTCCTTGCTGAGACAAGTTAGTAAGATCTAAAAGTCAGCAATAAAGGGGTAGAAGCTAGCATGGTAATTGAGATAGTGCTGAGAATTAATTGTAGAGATCTTGAATGATATGACATTGGAAAGTGGGTGCTTAAAAAAAGGAGAGAATACGACAAGAGAATGGTAACGAGTAACTTACAGAGATATTGTGAAAGATAACGCTGCTATGCTGGATTAGAGGCTAAGATGTGGGCAATAGAGTTGTTCGCTAATGATACTGCGACCTATAAATAGCAAGGGAGAAAGGTAGAAAACCTCCAATAGTAGGAAGTGAGAAAATCAAAGGAGTGAATAAAGGAAGGGAAAGGAGTATGACAAGATAGGCTACAAGCGAATGTTAGTACGGAGGGGATATGTGAAGTAGAATGAACCAGGAGAAGGAAAGACGTGACTAAGATTGAATATACTTTATACAAGTCGTACAAGAGTAGTTATGTTACCTATGAATATTTATATGCTAGGGATGAGACCAAGCGAATACTTAATGAGAAAATTTTGGATTCAGTAATAACAATACGGTCATAATATTCTGGGTGCATTAACGAAAGATGTAAAGGTGGTTTAAGCTAAATTACCGAGATAATGTGCCTAGAATGTTACAAGTTGAGTAAAGGGGATTATAAGATGATTTAAGCAAGATGATCAGAACTAGCTGGTTACTAAGAGATGGTGAATTTATATGTCAAATTCTTTCAGAATTATACCAGCTGATGATAGTTAAAGCAGGGAGCGGCTATGTAAAATTATTATATGAGAGGCCTTCATCGCTACTTGATAACTAACTCCAAAGATAGAGACTAAGAGCAAAAGGTAGAGTGACAGTTAAAGTCTTTTAAAGGAGTCGAGAAGAAATACATGAGGCTGAAGATTCCAGAATATGGACTTCATGACAAACTTACCTCGCACTCTACGAAAGTATGACTCTATATGAATTAGGGTGGAGGGGCTGACGACATCAGCCCACCTTCTTCCAGTCAGGACTATTTATCCAGTTAAAGGCTATGTGAAATTATATATAGAGAGACTTCATGAAGTTCTCACATCTATGATCTCGGACGAGAGGGCTTAGTTTACGCTAACTGGAGATCCTCCCGTGGGATGAGGTCACAAGTGAATCTCAATACAAGATGTCACCCTCGGATCGACGGACGGATTGAGCGTACTATTTAGACGCTAGGAGATATGTTGCGGGCTCCGTGTTATTGATTTCGCAGGCAAATTTCGGGATGATCATCTGCCACTTATGGAGGTTGCCTATAATAATAGCTACCATTCTAGCATCCAGATGGCACCGTATGAGGTTCGGTGTGGCAGAAAGTGCAGATCACCTACTGGCTGGTTTGATGTTGGGAAAACTAAGTTAATCGGCCCAGATATGATTCAACAAGCCATTGATAAGGTAAAACTTGTTCGGGAAAGGTTATTAACAGCTCAGAGTCGACAGAAGTCATATGCAGATAGTCGACGTCGACACTTAGGGTTCCAGATTGGCGAGTGGTATTCTTGAAGATATCCCCCATGAAAGGTGTAATGAGATTCGACAAGAAGGAGAAGCTTAGCCCGAGATATATTGGACCTTATTACATTGTTCGTAAGGTAAGCAAGGTTGCCAATGAATTAGACCTACCCTTTGATCTGGAAGCAGTACACCCAGTGTTTTATGTGTCTATGCTTCGCAAATGCATTGGTGACTCTTCTAGGGTATTCTCTGTGGATGATGTCCAGGTAACGGAAGAGCTATCATATGAGAAGAACCCTGTAGCTATACTGGATCGTCAGGTAAGAAGGTTCCGTACTAAAGACGTGGCTTCTGTTAAGGTATTGTGGCGGAACAATAACAGGGAGGAGATGACTTGAGAAGCTGAAGAGGAGATGAAGAAGAAATATGATTGGTAGATGAGACTGCATGTTATAGTAATAAAGGAAACCCCCCGAGATCCTTATAAGACCTTATGAGACTAGTTTAACATTCGAGGACGAATGTTCTAAAGGGGGGGGAGGATGTTATATCCCGTATGTTGTACTTTGGGATATTTTAAACTAATCGCGATAAGTTAAGGACAAGGCTATTTTATGATTTTGTTCAATGCACAAGTTGCTTACAAATTTTATTGGTATGGAAATATTGAGAAAAATTAGGGGCTAGAAGTTGAAAAAAATATTTCATGAAAAAGCCACAAGTGACCGTGTGGTTGGTGTGGGCTCCCACCCATGGCTTGGCTAATTTTGATTGCCTTAAGCCATGAGAGGGGGGGGGGGCATGTGTCTACCTTGTATTTGTAGGAGCTATATATATATAGACAAGTGATGACAAAGCAAGACAAAATTCATCATTTTACACAACTCAAGAAACTTGGAGAAGAAGGGAGAAACTTTCGGCCATGGCTGGCCGAATTTGGTGTCCAAAAATCTTGATCAAAAAAATAATTTTCTTCTAGTATTCCAACCAATTGGAAGGTCTCTAATAACGTGGAGTAGTTGTTGGAGCAAGCAAAGCATTCATTTTTGCAAGTTACAAACCCTAGCCAAGTTGGGAAGTTAAGGGGTAAAGGTAAGGTTTAATCTCCTTTTTCATGTATTATGGATGGTTTGTGCATGTTGTAGTATGTAGAAATGAATGAAATTTATGGAACCCTATGTGTTGGTGTTGAAGTAGTGTAGGTGTTGTGTTGTGTAGGAGTGATGAACTAAATTTACTTAGTATTTTTGGGTTGTTGTTGTTGTGGATTCTATGATGTAAATGAAGGTTTAATGGTTTGAGTTGGAGTTGTAATTGTTTGCGGGCTGTTGTAGAAGCTAATATGATGTTAATATCATTTCTTGCAATTGTATGAACAATGTCCTTAACGTGTGGTTGTTGGTATAGTTCAAGAATTTGGAAGCGAGGAATGCGTTGTTGTTGTTTTATTGAGTTTGGAAGATTGCGGGTTGTGTTGTATGTGGTTGAATTGAATGGAAATGAAATCTCGTCGAACTATGTGGAAGAAGGTTGCTAATGTTAGAATACGTTTTGGATTAATTGTTGATGTTGTTAATATGGTTGTTGGTATTGTTGTTGATGATTTGGCCGAGTTAAATTCTCGGGGTTTGTTGAATTTATAAAGGAAATGCTGCCCGAATTTCTGTAAATGAAGTGCTAGCTTAGGATTGGATTCTTAAGTGCCTATAGCTAATGTTTGGTATCTACTGACGTTGTTGTAGATCTTGGGAAGCCCGAGACTTAAGTTCGGATTAGCTTAGGAAGCGAACAAGGTATGTAGAGCCTATCCCTTCTTTCTTTTGGCATGTCTTAGATGTAAGTAAGATATGATACGCGCCTCGGGATAACTCTATTCATAAGTTCCGAGCATGTTTATGATTCTTATTCACTTCTTGATATTAGCCTTCTTAATATGGTCAAGCCATTGCCCTTGAGTCTTTTGTATGATTGGGTAGTAAGTGATGTATAAAGAGATCCGATTCCTAAAGGATTCTATAATGAATAATGTCCGTAACTTTCATAGGCGGTCTCGGATTGGTTTGATACGTTCGTAAAGGATTCTATAGCGAATAATGTCCGTAACTTTCATGGGCGGGCTCGGATTGGCTTGATACATGTCCACGATCCCTAAGACTCTCTTTAACGTAGTCCTAATGGCATTTAGAACGGATTTAACATGACTATCGTTTGATACTTGAGCGTTGATTTGTCTACTTATCTATAGAGTCTTAAAAGATGATTTATATGCATATGGTTTCTCACTACTCTGCTCGTGCAAAAATTATTACTTCTTTCACGAGTCCGGGCCAGGACACATATTCGTGCACAACTCCACTGCATTATTCACCGAGTCCCTCACTAGAGGGCCGGGACACGTTATATATATATGTATGTGACGATCTGATGACATGATGATATGATGATATGGGGATGGCGGCCAGGATGGTATATGATGATTCTATTCACCGAGTCCCTCACTAGAGGGCCGGGACACGACCGAGTCCCTCACTAGAGGGTCGGAACACGTTATATATACGCATATGTATGTGATGATTTTATTTACCGAGTCCCTCACTAGAGGGCCGGGACACGTTATATATGCATATGTACATGATGATTATTTACTTATGTCACTCTATCCCATAATGGGCTGGGTATGGTATTGACACGCATGATTTATGTTTCAGAGGCAAGCCTTATGGTTTTCTGGTTATTGTACTAGTTTTCTATACTCCTTATTTCAGTACGATCCTGTTTACTGTATTTCATACTTTACATGCTTAGTACATACTCCGTACTGACCCCCTTACTTCGGGGGGCTGCGTTTCATGCCCGCAGGTACAGATACTCATTTTGGTGATCCGCCAGCTTAGGATTTCCATTCGGTTTGTCTTGGAGTGCTCCTTGTTCCGGAGCCTATATTTTGGTACGGACTCTTTCGTTGTATATGTATACATCTATTCAGGGGTACGGCGGGGCTCTGTCCCGTCATATGATACCGTTGTTACTCTTAGAGGTCTGTAGATATATATATGGGTTGTGAATAGTTACTGTTCAGTTGTGTTCGTATGATTTATGTTTTGGGGTGGTCCCATTCGCCGTGGCAGCCTTACCAGCTTGCGTATGTATATATGTTTTGGGATACTGCATGTTATAATAGCCTTGCCGGCTCGTATGCGATGTTATCCGTTGATGTTTGTAACTCCCGGAGACAAAAGTTGTTATGATATGTATAGATATGCGACAGATTGGGACGACGTCATGCCTTTATATATATGTAAGTTCGTTATTATGTAAGTTGTGAATGATTATAGCAACAGGTGTGTACGAGTGTCCAGCTCGGGCACTAGTCACGGCCTACGGGGTTGGGTCGTGACAGCCTCACTCTTCTTTCTCTGTTTGTTGGTGTCCCTTACAAATGGAAGAAATGCTCTCCATTTATAGGAGACCAAACTTGGCCTTCAAGCACAAAAACAAGAAAAAGAAAAAGCTCCAAAATTTGTAATCCACAAATTTTTGCCTTTGGCTCCAAGAATTTTTCTTTGGCTCCAAGTATTTTCCTTTGGCTCCAAGTTCAATTTGTAGCCAACTAAATTGGCACATGCCAATTACCACCAAATGGGATGGACTTCATCAATCTCCCCCTCCAGTCCCATTCACCTGAAGGAGGCAACGCCGGGCTTCTAGTTTGAGTGCATGCCGACAAGTTCCTTGCATAGCTCGAACTTGTCTTTTGGTACCACCTTGGTCAGCATATCCGAAGGATTCTCACTTGTAGGGATCTTCTTGACCTGCATAGATCCATCCTCTATCTTTTCTCGAATCCAGTGATATCTCACGTCGATGTGCTTCGTCCTTGCATGGTACATGGAGTTCTTGCTCAAGTCTATTGCACTTTGACTGTCAAAATAGACGACATACTCCTCCTGATGCAATCCAAGCTCTTGAAGGAACCATTTCAGCCATATCATCTCCTTGCCGGCTTACCGTAGCGCAATGTACTGCTTCGGTTAGTAGAGAGTGCGAGACATACTTCGCAACTTCGGCGTCATGATATAGCTCCCCCTAAAAATGTGAACAGGTATCCAGTAGTAGATTTACGATTATTAAGATCACCTGCCATATCAGCATCTGTGTAACCCTTTAAGATTGGATCAGATCCTCCGAAACACAAACAGTCTCCAGTAGTACCCCTCAAGTACCTAAGTATCCACTTGACTGCTTCCCAGTGTTCTTTTCCAAAATTTTCAAGAAATCTGCTAACAACGCCAACTGCATGAGCAATATCAGGTCTAGTGCATACCATTGCATACATCAAGCTTCCAACTGCTGATGAATAAGGAACTTTGGCCATGCCCTCTTTCTCCTCCTTTGTTGTAGGACACATCTACTTGCTCAACTTCAAATGACCAGGAAAAGGCATGCTAACAGGTTTAGCACTCTTCATGTTGAAGCGTTCTAGTACACGTTCAATGTACTTCTGCTGAGATAGACACAACTTTATGCTTGTTCGTTCTCGAACAATATTCATCCTCAGAAGTTGTTATGCTGGGCCCAAGTCCTTCATGTCAAATGACTTGGACAAATCTCCTTTCAACATGGCAATCAGCTCCTTGTCTTGTCCTACAATTAACATTTCATCCACATACAATAACAAAATAATAAAGTTATTGTCAGAAAATCTTTTGAAGTATACACATGGATCAGAATAGGTCTTTGTGTAAATTTGACTTTTCATGAATGAGTCAAACTTCTTGTACCACTGCCTTAGTGCCTGCTTCAACCCATAAAGACTCTTATTCAATTTGCACACCATGTGTTTCTTTCCTGCTACTTCAAATCCTTCTGGCTGCTCCATATAAATCTCCTCTTCCAAATCTCCGTGAAGAAATGCAGTTTTCACGTCCAACTGCTCCACTTCAAGATCTAGGCTAGCTGCTAAGCTCAAAATGGTTCGAATAGAAGTCATTTTGACAACAGGTGACAAAATTTCATCAAAATCAATACCTTTCTTCTGTTCGAAGCCTTTTACCACCAATCGAGCTTTGTATCTGACCAGCTTGCCATTTTTATCTTTCTTGAGTTTAAAGATCCACTTGCATTTGAGTGACCTTTTATCCTTTGAAAGTTCAGCCAGCTTGTGCGTGCCATTTTTCTGTAGAGAGTCCATCTCTTCTTGCATGACTTTCATCCACTGGCTCTTTTCTAGATGGGACAGCACCTCTTTCAGACTGTCTGGCTCCCCTTCATCACTAATGAGGACATACTCTGAGGAAAGGTACTTGGATGACTCTACCCTTTGCCTTTTTGATCTCCTCAGAGGTTGAGATTGTTCTTCTTCTTCTTCTTCCTGAGTAGGGTACTCCAATTGCTCGACATAATCACCAAGTTGCTCCCCCTGCTCAACAATCTCACCAGGTTGCTCCCCCTGCTCGGCAACCTCGTCGATCGTACTTTCTACACTTCTGGGATGGTTAGAAATAGAAGGAATGGTAACAAGGTTAGGGACTATATCATTCTTGGCCTTCTCACCGACGATCATCGAGCCTTCCAACTTCACTTTCTCGGAAGACTACGTCTCTGCTTCTGATGACCTTCTTCTTTATAAGATCTCACAGTCTGTACGCGAACTCTTCATCTCCATATCCGATGAATATGCAAGGAACAGATTTATCATCTAGCTTTGTTCTCTGCTCCTTCGGTACATGTGCAAAAGCTCTGCAATCGAACACCTTTAGATGTGAGTAGGACACCTCCTTGTTGGTCCAAACTCTCTCTGGATGTCAAACTCCAATGTAACGAATGGACTTCTATTGATCAGGTAACAGGCTATCTAAACTGCTTTACCCCAGAATGACTTAGGTAGTTTAGCCATTCTGAGCATGCTTCTCACCTTCTCAACAATGGTGCGATTCATCCTCTCAGCTACACCATTGTGTTGTGGGGTTCCAGGAACTGTCTTTTCATGTCTGATCCCATGGCTTGAACAGTACCCTTCAAATTCCCTTGAAGTGTACTCACCTCCATTGTCACTGCGGAGTCGCTTTAGCTTTCAACCTGTCTCCCTTTCCACTAGAGCATGAAACTTCTAGAAAACTTGAAACACCCGATCTTTGGTTTTTAAGATATAAACCCACAATTTTCGTGAATCATCATTAATAAAAGTAACAAAATATTTGTTACCGCCCATCGATTCTATCTCCATTGGACCACAAACATCAGAATATACCAAATCAAGTATATTCAATTTTCTTTCGGACGATGTTTGAAATGAGACTCTATGTTGTTTACCAAATAAACAGTGGTCACAAGGTTTTATCGCTGTACCTTTGGCAAAAGAAATGAGTGATTTCTTGGCAAGAATTTGCAATCCTTTCTCGCTCATATGACCCATTCTTCTATGCCACAATCAGTAAATCTCATCTTGAGCTGCATTCAATTCACCTCGGCATATTTCTGCATTTGTCCTGTACAACGTGCCACGAGCAACTCTTTTTACAATCACCAATGATCCGTTGGTAAGTCTCCATTTTTTATTTGCAAAATAGTTCTCGTATCTATCTCGGTCCAAGGCAATTCTCGAGATCAAGTTCAACCACAAATCAGGTACATGGCCCACGTCCTTCAGAACCAATGTGCATCCGACATTTGTCTTGATACAAATGTCTCCGATCCCCGCAATCTTGGAGTAAGTTACCCATTTTCACAGTGCTGAAATTACCTGCTACATATTTGTAAAAAACATCTCTTACCGGTGTGGCATGGTAAGATGATGTTGTGTCAACCACCTATTCCGACTCTGAACCAGCCAAGTGCATTCATTCCTCTTCCTCGTTTATAAAGAGAATAACATTATCATTGTTTTGCACCGTGGCAGTTTTGTTGTCGTCATTCTTCTGGCCACTACTTTCAACTTTGCCCCTTTTTAGATTTGGACAATCTCTTTTGTAGTGACCTGGTTGATCGCAATTGAAGCAATTTTTAGCTTTTGACTTGGATCGAATCTTAGATTTTCGACGAGCTCCGAATCTACCATAGTTGCTCGAACCCCTTTGGTAACTCCTGCCTCTACTTTCTGTGATGAGAGACTGACCATGATTTTCAGGCTTCTTTCTCATCTTCTCATTGAGTAGAAGAGCTGATGTGACATCCTTCAGCTCGATTGAGTCCTTACCATGCAAGATGGTGTTGCCAAATTGTCATAAGATGATGGCAATAAGTTCAGGAGCATGATGGCTTTATCTTCCTCCTCGATCTTTACTCCGAGGTTGGCCAGCTGCGTGATTAATCCATTAAACACATTTAAATGTGAAAAAAAATTTGTACCTTCACCCATATGCAGGGTGTATAACTATTTCTTTAGGTACAATTTGTTTGTCAGCGTCTTGGACATGTATAGGTTTTCCAACCTTGTCCAAATACCACATGTGCTCTCTTCATCGATAATGTTATTGACCACATCATTTGTTAAGTGCAACCTGATTGCACTAGCTGCCTTTTCATCCATTTCTTCCCAATCCTCAACTTTCATGGATTCGGACTTTTTGAATTTTTCCACTAGTGCCTTGTGCAATCCTTGTTGGATGAAGCATCCCTCATCCTTCTCCCTCGCCATGTTGAGAAACCGCTATCACCGTTGAATTTTGTTACCTCGTACTTTACTCCATATTTTTTTTTCCGAGTATAGTACGGCCCACCGCAAAAAATATTTTTGTGAATGAGCAGAACCTGTGCTCTGATACCAGTTGTTGGGAATAAACCCGCCGCAGAAATAATATTCACGGTATTTACAGCGGAATAACAATGTAGCACCGTGATGCGGTTAATCAACAAGAATAAAAAAGAGCGACAATAACACCAAGATTTTTACGTGAAAACTCAAAAGGGAAAAACCACAGGCCGAGAGGAGCAACTGATATCACTATAGTAAGGATTTTACACTTTGTAGGTCTGAGTAAAATACTCCAAAGACCACTACACACTCAAAAGAAATTACCCTCTTTTAAGATTTTTCACCTCACTACAATATCGCTCACACTCTCTATTTTTCCTCACAGACTATTTTCTTATCTGTGAATGCCTCACTCTTCTTTCTCTCTTTGTTGGTGTCCCTTACAAATGGAAGAAATGCTCTCCATTTATAGGAGACCAAACTTGGCCTCCAAGCACAAAAACAAGAAAAAGAAAAAGCTTCAAAATTTGTAATCCACAAATTTTTGCCTTTGGCTCCAAGAATTTTTCTTTGGCTCCAAGTATTTTCCTTTGGCTTCAAGTTCAATTTATAGCCAACTAAATTAGCACATGCCAATTACCACCAAATGGGATGGACTTCATCACAGTAAACCACCAAAGTCTACTTTCAGCGGAAATATCATTAGCATAAAAAGAAAGGAAAATATTTCAACGCTTCCCTTACGGATCTACAAATTAAATACAGAGGTATCATTTCTGAAGTGAAAACAGTTGAACTTTATTTCATACTATATCAAGACGGGCTGGAACTGGAATCTGATTATCCCATCCAAATGACCATTAAATTGTAGTAACAAAATTCTCATATCAACGACAAAAAATGTGCATCAAGGTTTGTCCAAAAATATTCTATGCCCGCTACATATCCCATTCACTTTCCGACCCCTTCCCGCACCAAAGATAAATATCTTATCATTAGAACCAACTACCATCAGAAAAGTCCATATTGACGCAACATCAAAACTAAAAATATTTTCATCTAAATTTATAGTCTCCGTAAAAGCATTAATACAATCTATAAAACATTTCAGGATAGCTGGAGTACACAACCAAAATAAAAATATATGCTTACCAAACGTATTCATGTCCCCAGGAACCAATGTCATCTTCAGATCCCAACTTCAAGCTCTCTTGTGGGAACCAAGGAAAAAAATATCTATTATAGCTAATGAAGATATCTTTATTTCATACTATACTGATATGAAAATAATTATCCAATTTAAACTAATTATCCCATCCAAATGACCATCAAATTGTAATAAAATTCTCATATCAAC
>NC_081352.1:27000069-27022682 GCF_029784015.1 Lycium ferocissimum | reverse complement strand
GTATTGGTGAAAGTATACATTGTTTTAGGAGGACATAACATGGTGGAGGGATCATTTCACATTAAATATTGCTCATTCATCTTGGCATAATTACAATGGACAAAGGGTGGTGTATGAATCATTCACCACACATACAATTGTCTTGTAAACAATTGAAAAGAAAGAAGAAAGGAGAAACAAGAAGGTGAGGTTGGCCAAAAGTTGTAGAAAACAAATTAGAAAATTTAAAGTGTAAAGTTAATGGAATGAATCATGCCATAAGTGGAGCATATGACCAACTTGTAGGCATCAAAGTTGAACCAAATAATGACCAAGAAATCAGCCATCACAATTCATTTCAACTACACAACACAAAGAAAGAAAACCTAAGCCTAGAGAGAGAGCATTCGGCCAAGGGGCTGATTTTTGAGCCCTTTGAGTCTTGATCCAAAATTATTTTCCAAGGTGTTTCAACCCTTTAGAAGGTCCCTAAAACGTGAAGATAGTCTTTGGAGCAACAAGAACCATTTCTATCTCAAGTCACAAACTCTAGCCAAGTAGAGAAGTCAAGTTGTCAAGGTAAGGTCTAACTTTCTTTTCATGTATTAAGGGTGATGTAGATGTGTGAATATAAGTTGTATGCATGAAATAAGGTGTGTTGATGTTGGAACATGATAGTAGTTATGGGGTTATATGTGTTGATGTTGAAGTATGGTTGTAACTTGACGAATATGAATCGCATGCATAAAATCATGAAAGTTTGTGTTGGAATGTTAGTTGGACGTAGGGACTGTTTTGGTGAAATTAATGGACTGATTTTCTTTAATAAATATGGTTGTTACTATCATAGATCTCATGGTAAAAAGAATGAAAAGAATTGGAAGGTTAAAGGTGAAGTTATGTTAGTATGAAAATGGTTGAATCTATGATTTTATGTGAGTGATGTTGAAGCATGGTGTAGCCGTGTGTGACTGTTTTGTGAAGAAGTTAGTGAACTGTTTTTTACTTGATATTTTGATTGTTATTATCATGAATTTTATGATGGAAATGAGGTGTTTAATGGTTGGAGTTGAAACTAAAATCATTAGTGAGTTGTTATAAGGATTATAGAAATGACGATATAGCGTGGTCAGTTACAAACAACGAGTCTTGGTAGGTATCATAGGCCGACTAAGACTAGATAACGTATATAAAGAGAACAAGCAAGAAAAACATATAAACCAACAAGTACAAGTCAATATGAATCCATATCCACGAAACAAGTCATCCTTTATGTTATAGCATCTAAACCCAATTGGCTCTTAGTATAATCAATCCGAATCGGTACATCACGGTAGTATCACAACAATCAACGGGAACCAAGATATAATGCAATGCAATAATGTATGTAGGATGAATGCAATGCATATGCGAGTTTTGTACAACATGTCCGGACGGAGTAACTCCACGTCTCGGCGATCATGACCCATGGGGGACCAGCAGTTGTACCACTCGCTGTTAACCTCGGATCACGAGCACACTCTCACGATCCCGGCAAAGAATCGGACACTCCATCGTTCCCGAGTCGGGCAACAAACACTCATCTCTCTTTACCTTGGAAGGGAGGCTACACTCTCTCAGTTGTTTAGTGCCATAACCAAGGCTACATATATCAATGTATCATGGAAATGTATGAGTATGATGAAATTTAATGTTAAAAACCAATTCATCCGTTATGAACCGCACATGGAATACAAGTAATATCGAATATTGTGCTACACAAAAAGCCACGATGGGATCACCATTCTCATCCTCATATCAATCAAGTAAAGCATTGAATGTCATAGTCATGATATATCATTAGTCACAGATACTCAATGTCTCAAGATAATACTTCAACTAACATCCATGTGAGGCATACATTTGAATATTGAGACTAACGTTATGAAGGCATGCATTTTTTATGAAGACACATGTTAGGAAAAATACTTGCACACAAATATTGACATTCATCCTTGTATGATTGCAATGGACAAAGGTTAGTGTATGATTCATTCACTACACATGCAATTGTCTCATAAACAATTAAATGGAAAGAAGAAGAAAGGGAACAAAGGGGGAAGTTCAGCCGAAAGTACTTAGAGAAAAGAATTGATGGGATTTTGTGTAAAGTTAATTGAGTGCTCAATGTCATGAAGTGGAGCATGTGTTGTGTCCTTACTTGTAGGCAGATAATTTAACCAAATAATGACTAAGGAATCAGCCATTACATTCATTTTCAACTTCACAACAAAGAAAGAAAACCTAGAGGGTAGAGCTCACGTTGGGTTAGATATTTTCTTTGAGGTCTTGGAAAATTATTTTCCATGTTTTGGGGGATAAAACGTGAAGATAGTCTTTGGAGCAACAAGAACCATTTCCATCTCAAGTCACCAACTTTTTTTTTTGTAGAGAAGTCAAGTTGTCCAAGGTAAGATCTAACTTTCTTTTCAAGTATTAAGGGTGATGTAGATGTGTGAATATATCATGTATGCATGAAATAAGGTGTGTTGATGTTGGAACATGATAGTAGTTATGGGGTTATATGTGTTGATGTTGAAGTATGGTTGTAACTTGACGAACATGAATCGCGATGCATAAAATCATGAAAGTTGGTGTTGGAATGTTAGTTGGCCGTAGGGACCGTTTGGTGGAATTAATGGACTGATTTTCTTTAATAAATATGGATGTTACTATCATAGATCTCATGGTAAAAAGAATGAAAAGAATTGGAAGGTTAAATGAAGTTATGTTAGTATGAAAAGGGTTGAATCTATGATTTTATGTGAGTGATGTTGAAGCATGGTGTAGCCGTGTGTGGGAGAGGGTGAAGAAGTTAGATGAACTGTTTTTACTTGATATTTTGATTGTTATTATCATGAATTTTATGATGGAAATGAAGGTGTTTAATGGTTGGAGTTGAAACTAAAGTCATTTGTGAGTTGTTTTAAGGATTGTAAAAATAGCGATATAGCGTAGTTGCGTATGAATTGATGTTGTACTTGTCGTGTGGATAGCTGGTCATAAGACTGAAATTATATGAAAAGAAGACATGAAATGATGTATAAAAATCGCATGTGGTTGGCTTAGTATGTTCGTAAACGTTTGCAAGAATTCCGAACATCATTATGTTGTCGGTTAGAGGCTTGTTTTGGACATGTTGTAGTAGTGGACTGTTTTGGACTTGTGTTTTCATTAAGTTGGAAAGAATAATTATAAGTTAAGAGTATACATCATATTTTATGTTGGAGGGGCTGTTATAAGTTGTTACATACAAACGTTAAGGCTACAACTATTAGAAGTAACTTGAGAATGTCGTAGCCGTATGTGAATCGTTATTGCATGTTATGAATGTGGGCTGTTAGAATATTGTGTGGGATGTCCGGACTGGTGATTGAACACATAATTATTGATGTTGTATTGGTTGTATGTGGTTGGTTTAGATACAAGAGAAAACATCGCCTAAACATCTAGAAAGGAGTTACTAACGTTAGAATACGTTTGAATCTCACAGCTTAACCATAGTTGTTGGCGTCTTAATATAGGTTGAAATATTATTGGGTAGCGTACACATATTGTGTGACGAATAAGCACTAAAGACCTTGTCCGATCGGAAGCACTTCGAAGGAAAAAGCTTTGGCATGGGAGTTCGTGACACCTGGTCGGCATTGAGGTAGGTTACGGTTTACCTTATGGTGAGACTTTGATTAGCGAAGCGTATGTTTAGATGATATTGTCGGAGAATGCATATAAACCTGCGGGTATCAAGTTGGGTTAGATATTTTCTTAGGTTGGACCTTGTTGTATGATTTGGGGGCTACATCCCGTTGTGTTGTTGACTTATCTTGATCTATTTTTTTTTGCTCGTTGCCACTTGAGATTTTGAGTATGTTGACTAATGATATATCATGACTATGATATTGCGGTGCTTTACTTGATTGATATGGAGATGAGAATGGTGATTCCATTGTGGCTTTTTGTGTAGCCTTATTGCTGATATTACTTGTATTCCATGTGTGGTACCGTTTCGGATTGAATTGGTTTTTTAACATTACATTTCATCATACTCATATGCATTTCCATGATACATTGATATATGCATGGTTATGGCACTAATGATGATATGTGAGAGAGTGTAGCCTCGAGGTCTTTGCGGAGAGGGTAAAAGAGAGATGAGTGTTTGTTGCCCGAGGTTTCTTGCCGGGAACGATGGAGTGTCCGATGCCCGAGGTCTTTGCCGGGATCGTGAGAGTGTGCTCGTGATCCGAGGTTATATTCGGAGCGAGTGGTACATGGACTTCGCGGGTCCCCCATGGGTCATGATCGCCAAGACGTGGAGTTACTCCGTCGGGACATGTTGTACAAAGCGCATATGCATTGCATTCATCCTACATACATTATTGCATTGCATTATATCTTGGTTCCGTTGATTGTTGTGATACTAGTGATGTACCGATTCATATTGATTATACTAAGACTTGGCACAATTGGGTTTAGATGCTATAACATAAAAGATGACTTGTTCCTGGATATGGATTCATATTGACTTGTACTTGTTGGTTTATATGTTTTCTTGCTTGTTGTCTTTATATACGTTATCTAGTCTTAGTCGGCCTATGATACCTACCATCGTACCCGTCCCTTGACCTACACTTGCTCCATTCTTTTATGAATGCGAGTACCAAAAGATCGATTTCTACTCTTCGTGGCTAATATTCGAGGATTTCGATTCGAGTCCTTCGGGATGAGCATGAGGACGATCGATGCCGATGACTCTTTTTATCCTTATGTCTTGTTTCATTAATGGGACATGATCTTTTAGGCTACTATGTATTATTATGATTCGACTTATAGTATTTAGTTAGATGCTCTTGTATGACACGACCGGACGGGGTTGGATTCTCATTATTTCTATATTTCTTTATATTATTATCGTGAGACTTACGTTATTTTATCTTCTTCATTTATTTATATATATTTTGATTGTTGGAACTAAATGTTCGCCTACCGAGGTGGGAAAGGTAGGTGGCAAACTTGTAAAAACAAACAAGTATCACAATAATGGCGACAAGTTAACATAACATCACAATAATGGCGACAAGCCCACATCGAGGGTACTTTGATACCAACCTAGATGGAATTTACCTCCACACCATGCCCGAAGGCCTATCATAATTTCCCTCCGTCAATCACTACTATTTACATACGTTTCGCTAACCGAGTCTAGACATAAAGTAAACCGTAACCTACCTCAATGCCGACCAGTGTCACGAACTCCCATGCCAAAGCTTTTCCTTCTTGCTTCCGATCGGACAAGGTCTTTAGTGCTTATTCGTCACACAATATGTGTACGCTACCCAATAATACTTCAACCTATATTAAGACGCCAACAACTATGGTTAAGTATCGTTTCAAACGTATTCTAACGTTAGTAACTCGCTTTCTAGATGTTTAGGCGATGTTTTGTCTTGTATCTAAACCAACCACATACTACCAATACAAAATCAATAATTATGTGTTCAATACCAATCCGGACAGCCCACAAATATTCTAAACAGCCCACATTCATAACATGCAATAACGATTCACATACGGCTTCGACATTCTCAAGTTACTTTATATTAGTTTGTAGCCTTAACGTTTTCATGTAACAACTTATAACAGCCCATCCAACATACAATATGATGTATACTCTTAACTTATAATTATTATTTCCAACTTAATGAAAACACAAGTCCAAAACAGTCCACTACCACAACATGTCCAAAAGCGGTCCTAACCGACAACATAATAATGTTCGAATTCTTGCAAACGTTTACGAACATACTAAGCCAACCACATGCGATTTTTATACATCATTTCATGTCTTCTTTTCATATAATTTCAGTAAATTATGACCAGCTATCCACACGACAAGTACAACATCAATTCATACGCAACTACGCTATATCGTCATTTCTATAATCCTTATAACAACTCACTAATGATTTTAGTTTCAACTCCAACCATTAAACACCTCATTTCCATCATAAAATTCATGATAATAACAATCAAAATATCAAGTAAAAACAGTTCACTAACTTCTTCACAAAACAGTCCACACACGGCTACACCATGCTTCAACATCACTCACATAAAATCATAGATTCAACCATTTTCATACTAACATAACTTCACCTTTAACCTTCCAATTCTTTTCATTCTTTTTACCATGAGATCTATGATAGTAACAACCATATTTATTAAAGAAAATCAGTCCATTAATTTCACCAAAACAGTCCCTACGTCCAACTAACATTCCAACACAAACTTTCATGATTTTATGCATGCGATTCATGTTCGTCAAGTTACAACCATACTTCAACATCAACACATATAACCCCATAACTACTATCATGTTCCAACATCAACACACCTTATTTCATGCATACAACTTATATTCACACATCTACATCACCCTTAATACATGAAAAGAAAGTTAGACCTTACCTTGACAACTTGACTTCTCTACTTGGCTAGAGTTTGTGACTTGAGATAGAAATGGTTCTTGTTGCTCCAAAGACTATCTTCACGTTTTAGGGACCTTCTAAAGGGTTGAAACACCTTGGAAAATAATTTTTGGATCAAGACTCAAAGGGCTCAAAAATCAGCCCCTTGGCCGAATGCTCTCTCTCTAGGCTTAGGTTTTCTTTCTTTGTTGTGAAGTTGAAAATGAATGTAATGGCTGATTCCTTAGTCATTATTTGGTTAAATTATGATGCCTACAAGTTGGACACAACACATGCTCCACTCATGACATTGAGCACTCAATTAACTTTACACAAAATTTCACTTCTTTTCTCTAACTTTCGGCTGAACTTCCCCCTTTGTTCCCTTTCTTCTTCTTTCCATTTAATTGTTTATGAGACAATTGCATGTGTAGTGAATGAATCATACACTAACCTTTGTCCATTGCAATCATACAAGGATGAATGTCAATATTTAAGTGTGCAAGTATTCTTCCTAACATGTGTGTCTTCATAAAATAATGCATGCTTTCATAAAGTGATAGATGCCCTCAATATTCAAATGCATGCCTCAACTTTTTCTCCTCAAAATTTTCAGCCACCTTGGCCGAACCTCACCTCTTATTTTCTTTCAATTTGGTTGTCCACAATATGATGTAAGTGTAGTGGATGAATTAATGTTTAAATGTATATTTGTATGTCTCCCATAATAGTCTTATTTAAGATGACTTTGAGTCATCTTTTGGACATGGCATGTTAATGCTCATATTGGCTCATTGTTGCCACTAATTTTAACTTAACACCACAATTAAGTAGTTCCTAATTTCCATTAATGCTTCTATACCAAACAAAATTTGTAGATAAATTGTGACTTCAAACGAAATCGGAAGTTAAAGTCTCTACTTTGTATCTTGAGATAGTCTTAATACTCAGCCCGATGTGAATCATCCATATCTCCTTACCCCGATATCATTTTGACGAGCTGTTTGTTGCGTTGCAAACTAGACTCGATGAACTTAATTTTAGGCTTTTGAAACACCTTAAAACTCCTCATATACTAGGAGATATGCCTCCTACAATATAGGCTAAAATCGGGTCCGAGATTTTACTGAAATTGTTCCGATTCATTTCGTTTAACTTCTAATCCTCTTCCAACCTCATGTAACCTCTTATACATACATATACACAGTCATTTACATCCATAACAATTCATATACATGTCTTGAAGGGTCCGTAGAATCACAATAACCATAAGTAGAACTCACAAAGCTTCGACGAAACTCCAATCGAAAAAGTATATTCCTATCTTTTGTCCATCTTCTATATCATTACTAATAATCTCAAATACTTTAAAAGGTCACTCACATTACCTCATATACATACTCATAACGCGATTTCAAATCCTTTAGGTTACCAGTTCACCTCGAGATACTTAAGACAACCATATTTATAACGATATTCTTACTAACTCGATTAACTTTCCTTGAACCTTCTTAACTCATTCTTTCTTGTTTTAATACAAGTAGCAAGGATTATTATGGAGTGTGACATTCTCCCCTCCTTTAGAACATTCGTCCTCGCATGTCAAATGAGGACTAAAACTCGTCAATTAAATAACCGAATCACCCGTTATCGCAGACTATAGACAGCAAGATTAGACCACGAAAAGGGTGTTTTAGGAATATTAGGCCTAAAAGTGCTAAACGACCAAATGGGTCGTTACAGTCTACATTAATGTTAGTCGGTTGGTTTCCTAACAATCAAGGTGTGGTGTTTTATGACTAAAAGATGGTCTTTGAAGATGTTAAGCCTGCTTAGTTTTGATTTTAAAATAGGTGGTTATCTTTCGGCTAAAAAAATTAGCATTTTGTCCTGTTAGATTTTTGGACTAACCTTGCTGCACAATTTTGGTGGATGATTTGAGAATTTTTATAATATGATGGTCATTTGGATGGGATAATTAGTTTAGCAAGAAAAAGGCTGAGGATATTCGATACAGGTGTAGGAAATGGTAGGACAGTGAAGGGCATATTGTTACACCCCGTATATTCGAAAAGCACTTATCAAATTTGAAACATAAGTACGTTGAATTATGGTTAAGTAAAACCACTTTGGAATGTAAGGAGCAAGCATTATTAAGAATATTTAATGAGCGAAGGATGTATATAAGGTATACCGGAAGGTTTTATAAGGAAATGAGTGGAAGAAATGGAGTAGTACGACTTTGGAGAAAGGATGGGTGAAGTTTTGTGTGAAAATTTTGGTCCAACTTGAGGGGCGAATATCTCTTAGAATATGAAGTGTTTTGAAGTGAAACAAAAGCCTAAAATGAAGTTCGTCGAGTCTAGTTTCCAACGCAACAAGCCACTCAATGACAGGACATCGGAGTAGAGAATTTTGGATGTTACAAGTTCGGCTGATAGAGCAAAAACGCGTGCTACAGTACTGCTACAGTACCGACCTGCTACAGTAAAATGCTACATTGACCCGACCCGAATTTGAACCTTATAGAAGGGGCAAAACCCCTTTTTTTCACCAGATTCTGCCCATAAATTTCCAGAAATCAGTAGAGAGAGTGAGGGTATTAAAAAAGTGAGCAATTTTCAAGTGGTGGAATATTAGTTTAGGTCCGGATAGCGCGTGATTGTGATTGTAGTGTTGTTTTGCGGTGGATTCGAAGCGGATATCGGAGATATTGCTACTTCAACAAGAGTAAGGTATGGATCTCTTTCTGTTTATGCTAATACCGGTTCATTCACGAAGATAGGGTGGTTAAATAATTGTATAATAAGTTGGTTAGTTATGGAAGTTGGAAAACAGCGTGTGGGCTGTTTTATTGTATATATTGGTGTTGGAAATGATGTTATTGATGTTGGTATTGTTGTGGTTGTTGTTGGTTGCTGAGTTGAGGTTTCGGGCTAGGCATATAAGCAGAGGAGATGCTGCCGAAATTTCGGTAGATTCTAGAAAGATTTATTTGAAGACTAAGTATATAACAATGGGGCTAATCATAGTATGAATGGTCTTATATGTAAACTTGCGGGCTCGGACGGATAAGCGTAGATAGTTGGAGGCTGAACAGGTATGTTAAGGCTCGTCCCTTTCTTTCAAAGGCATGATTCCATAAATGTTTCCATAACCTCATTGATTTCAAAAGCTAGAAGTTCATAATTCCCAAAGCTTCTCATGATGTTAAAGATGAGAATGATTCTATGATGATCACAGCGAAAATGATGATTTTATGTTCAAAGGTCTCAAGTTATGATTTCAACGATGATATGAAAATGTTGAGCTATTTCATGATTTTCTCGATTTATTTCATTGTTGTTGATCTCACCTTATAAATTGTTCCTCCAAGGTGGGATAGAGTGATAATTTTCATTTGAACTCCTATGCATGCCATGAGTATAATATATGTATATGGCTATTTTGTGACATTACAGAGAGCTCTATTATTTCATTTTGATTATGCACTACACTCATTTTCATTCTTCATGTATATATAAGGCACAGTTGACAGGGGGTGACGCTGTGACCTTTGTTGTGTATTACAAGGCCCAGTTGACAGGGGGTGATGCTGTGGCCCTTGTTGTGATGGATATATGGCACAGTTGATAGGGGGTGACGCTGTTACCTTTGTTGTGATGTGTATATGTATGGCACAGTTGACAGGGGGTGACGCTGTGGCCTTTGTTGTGATGTGTGTATTTATGGAACAGTTGATAGGGGGTGACGCTGTGGCCTTTATTGTGATATTTCTATAGATATATGTGTTTCTTTGATATAGTTGTACTGATGCATTTATTTTGCCCATTCATTGACATGTCCCAAATGTCTTCCAGGATTTTATGTATATGTTGATTTCATGCCTTACATACTCAGTACACTATTCGTACTGACCCCCTTTCTTCGGGGGCTGCATTTCATGCCCGCAGGTACAGACGCTCAGCTTGGTTATCCTCCGGCTTAGGACTTCTGCCCAGCTGCTTGGAGAGCTCCATTGTTCCGGGGCTTGAGCTATTTTGGTACTGACCCTTTTGACATAGACTTTGTTATACTCTTAGAGGTCTGTAGACATATGTGGGTTGTATATATATATGGTTTGATCAGCTATACAGATGTAGTTCGTTTTGGATATTCCCGCGTATAGTGGTAGCCTTGTCGGCTTGCATATTTTGTTATGTTTGGTTAACTGTGACTCCTCAGGAGGCAGGTTCATTTTGATATATGGCATTATGAGTTTACAACACGTTTTTGCAAATTTTCCGCGCTGTCCTAGTATCAGTCTGATTATAGCTAACAGGTTCGTGTACGAGTGTCCAGCTTGGGCACTAGTCATGGCCCATCGGTTTGTGTTGTGACACATATGGAGCTGGAAGATGATATTTTCGGAACCTTGCTGCACATTTTTTGTGGTTAATATGAGAATTTTATTACAATTTAATGGTCATTTGGATGGGATAATTAGTTTAAATTGGATAATCATTTTCATATCAGTATAGTATGAAATAAAGATATCTTCATTAGCTATAATAGATATTGTTTTCCTTGGTTCCTACGAGAGAGCTTGAAGTTGGGATCTCAAGATGACATTGGTTCCTGGGGACATGAATATGTTTGGTAAGCATATATTTTTATTTTGGGTGTGCACTCCAGCTATCCTGAAATGTTTTGTAGACTGTACTAATGCTCTTGCAGACAATAAATTTAGATGAAAATAGTTTTAGTTTTGATGTTGCGCCAATATGGACTTTTCTGATGGTAGTTGGTTCTAATGATAAGATATTTATGCTGGTGCGGGAAAGGGTCGGAAAGTGAATGGGATATGTAGCGGACAAAGAATATTTTTGGACAAACCTTACTGCTCATTTTTTGTGGTTGATATGAGAATTTTATTACTACAATTTAATGGTCATCTGGATGGGATAATCACATTCAAGTTATAGCCCGTCTTGCTATGGTATGAAATAAAGTTCAACTGTTTTCACTTCAGAAATGAAACCTCTGTATTTAATTTGTAGATCCATAAGGGAAATGTTAAAATATTTTCCTTTCTTTTTTATGCTAATGATATTTCCGCTGAAAGTAGACTTTGGTGGTTTATTGCCATTCTGATCTGATTCCTGAAATCTTTCTCTATGGAAAAGCAGTGGCGGAGCCACAGCCCGGCAAGGGTGTTCAATTCTTCACCGAAAAATTATACCGTGTAGACATGTCAATTATTACATATTACAAACATATATTACATATTGAATACCCTTAATATATAGATTATATGAATTTGAACACCCTTGACAAAATTTCTAGCTCCGCCACCGTTGAAAGGTGCAACGAGTAAGTTGTCTTTGAACTAATTACAAAAACCAACTCAGAATAAATAAGAAATTGAATAAGATTTCGATACTGCAAGGTAAATAATGATTTGAGTTGCTTGCTGGCTAATGATTTGTTCATCGAAACAATTTATACAGTGAAAGTCCTTTGATTCTTCTAGCTGCCTAAATGAGAATGCACACATCATTTGCTCGGATTTATACTTAAGAGGAGAAGTGCTCCTTTAATCACCATGTATTCTTTTTTTAATGGTTTCCTTTTAATACCAACCACGCAACGCGTGGGTACGAATACTAGTATATAAAATAGGAGAGGTGCAAGTAATGTGGCTAAGCCAAGTAGCAAGCTAATAACAAGCCACTTGACAATTTTAAGACAAAGCTAATAAAAATTAAGACAAAGTTTTTTATAATTGTTACAAAATTCTTTAATTGATGAATTCAATTTTTTAACTGAAAAATAAAGTTTAAAATTTTGAATATAAAGCTAGTATATTTATCTAACACCACTTCTCATATTTATCATCATCATCGTAATATTAGGACTTTTCAAAGTCAAAATTATATCTATTTACAGGTGAAATTAAGTACTAACTAATTTCAACAAATACTAATCTTTATCTATATATATAAAATAGGAGAGGTACAAGCAACATGGTTAAGACAAAGTTAATTAAGTTGTTAAATTATGTAATAAAATTAAATTTAAATTAAAGGATAAACATTTTGAATTTGAATTAAAAGATAAATTAGAATCCATATCAAGTATAACTGAACATGAAATCTCTTAGGTTTAAATTAGTAACTATCCGTCCTAGCTTCACCAATGTTTATCTAATATAATTAATTTTACAAGGTTATTAAGTTAAAATAATATTATTTAATCTATAGAGTCATCTAACAAGTTTTTAATATGCACAATTACTTTTAAGAATTTGAAACCGTGTGGTAGTGAATTAAATTGCATATTTCAAGCAAATGAGGAAAAAGAACCAAAAAAATTAAATAAAATAAACTAAACACTCTTGGCTTCTAAAAGAAGTGCTGATTATTTAATGAAAGAAAAACTGAATACTAAAAAGTTAGTTTTAAATATTTCATAAATTCTAAAAATTTCATATGGAATAATAATAATAATACTAATAATATTATTATTATTATTATGATAATATTGTTGTTTTTAAATTCCAAAGAACATGGAACGTATCAAAACCATTTTTTCTTTCTGCAAAGTAGGGACAAAGTAAATAGCCAATAGGATAGAAATAAGTAACATTTTCCTTTTCCTTTAGGAGAAAATATTATAATTAATACCAAATAAAAAAAATAGTAAACAACGTGATATATATTCCTTTAATCCCCATCCAATTTTGTGGACTCTTATCTAGATAGCTAGCCTAAATCTTTAATGTAGGATAACGATGAATGTGTTCTTGGAAGCCTATCTAGATAATTTTCAAATAAGCACATGGTAAAGCATTATCAATTGGTATCATTTTTTAATTTAAATTCAAATGAAATTTATGTTGAAACCTCCTTAACCTCTTATATATACTCTCAAGTAATGCACAA
Organism: Lycium ferocissimum; assembly: GCF_029784015.1. NCBI lineage: Eukaryota > Viridiplantae > Streptophyta > Magnoliopsida > Solanales > Solanaceae > Lycium > Lycium ferocissimum. The sequence continues at coordinate 27,009,274 of NC_081352.1, read as the reverse complement.
GTCAAATTAGGGTTTTTTCTTAAAGTTATTCCTCTTGCTATCATGTCTTTTTTTTTTTTCTACAGTTATTTTTTCTCCTTGTCGTATTTCATAGTATAAAAAATGCCATGGCAAAGCATAAAGACATGAATTCTATGTGAGAGTGGCATGAGAAATTTGTATAATTCCAGTTTAAATGAATAATTAATTATGGCTTTATCATGCGATGTAATATTTTATGCTCTAATGGTGTTATTTTCTCTTCCATTTTGTTGCATAGGTTATTTCCCCATCTTGAACTTTTCATTGATATCTCCAGATAAATCGTATGGTAAGTTCTCTTTTTGTAAATCTTCTATTTCAATTTTCAATGCAAGTCATATTACCTATCTCCTGTTATGCTAGGCGGAAAGAAAAAGAAGCCTCTTGGGTACTTTTTTTTTTTTTTTTTTTAATCTTTAATCTTTTCATATCTTTTAGGGCAAAAAAATTTGGTTCTACTTTGATAGAAAAATTATGTTTTTGCTTATACAATAGAAGATGTTACTTATCTTTTTATTCAGACATATATTTTTACACTTATTTCATTGTTTTGTCGTGAACTTGATGATTGACATGATTATTTATTTATAAAAAATTATTGTTAGAGAAAGAAATTTTTGGAGCAAGGTGACAATGCAGCAAGTTCATTGCGTGATTTCTGTGGGGGAGGTATGTCAAAATATTGATAATTTGTGTACATTCTATTAGGTGTTAATGCAACTACATGATATTAGAAAAGTTATAGTATTAGGTACATACTTCTTGCTGCATGGTGCATACATATGTTACCAAGCAAATTGTAGATGGCCGAATTTAATAAGATATTAATGCAATGCACGACAACTTCAAACAAGTAATGCGTCAATGACAATCACAATATTCGATAGGTTTGGCGTCGAAGGGTTCAAATAGAGTTTGCAAGATTGATTTTTCGATTAAGGGTAAGTTCCACATTTTCATGTTGACAGATTAAATTATTTGAAATCATCAACTAATATTATTAGTTGTGCTAGAAAAGTTGGATGAGAACTAAATAATAAACCATTTGAGATGCATTGAATCTCACAAAAAGCCACATTACCAAATTCATTGCTACAAGTAACCTAATATTAATCAGAAATCAAGAATACTTGATAACAAAGATATATTATACTTTAAGGGCCAGATACATAGATATCCCTCTGAACTTCTTTGCATATTTCAGATAACCACCTAAATACAACCTATGATCACTTGAACAATTGATCTCTATTAACTGTACCTATTTACCCCTTCAAAACCAACAGGTTTACAAACCTTAGGGATCTTTTTTGCTTTTATTTTCTAATTTTTGACAATCACGATACATTTTCAGGAGAATGATATTTATAATCCAACTTACATCTAAAAAGAGAATGATATTCTCTTTACCTATGCCTATTTCATTGCCCGGTTTCAGGGTACTCCACCACTCTTTTGGGAAGTGAATGTGATTTCCCTACATATTTAAAATAACGAAATCAAAATGGAAAAAGCTACATTGACCTATAGTAGTAGTAGTAGTTTCTGAAGTTATTTTGCCTGAAATCATATTATGACTTGTAAAAACTAAGGTTTAATAAAGTGTCGGATTTGTATCTTATGTGTTTGACCACAAAGATGAGAGGTTGACCAATGATGCTCATTTGATGATTTACTTGGGCAAAGGAACATATTTTCCACATTCAAGTTCGAAGATGTTTTGCATTTTCTTTCCACAGTAATTGTGAATTGAACACAAAACAATTGAGAAGGAAATATCAAAGCATTTTCTATCTTTTTGGTAGATACCTTACCAGCCTCCATTGCTTCCGCTGCCTTCTTCTCCGTTGTCTCCTTTCCAAGGAGATTAATATCATCTAGTTGCATACGTCCAATGTGTCAAACTACGCTTGGTCATAGAGAAAATATACATTGATCAGAGAAATCGTACCTTACTATTCAGAAAAATATGTTGACCGAATATTATGTATTAAATGTTGCACCCAATATCAAAATGTTAACCTGAGCATCCCGCCAGCAAGCGGGAAAGAAATGCACAAATCTCCTAACACCAAGATTAAAACAAAGTTTGTGGACTTCGTTAAACCAAATAAAATAATTCAAACATATCATCAAACGCCTTTCCTACCCAAAGTCCAGATGATATATGCAGGACATGATGGAAGAACGAAGTAACCTATAGCTACTACGTGATTCAAAATTCTAACGCGATGGACAGATGATATCAAATAATTGTCGTGCAAAGAAGAGGAAAGAAGCATCTGATTATAGACAAATCTTAAGTGGATAGGATTTGCAAACAAAATTTAGTACTTTGTGGGGAAAAGAAGTATTGTATTGCTCCAGACTAAGAAAGTCCACTCCATAGAATTATAACAAACATACCAATCAAAGAACAATTAGAAGAGATCATATTAAACCATTCAAACAGAAATCATCAAAAATAAATTCCAAATTCAAAAGGATAAAATTACACATACCAAGAAAATTGTTATTACCAACAGAGAGGGCAATAAAAATAGCAAATTGCACTGAAATAGCTTACTCAAAGCAGATACAATAAAACAAAAATGAACTATAACTTCTACATGAGAAATTCCTAAATTCACCAGCGATGAAGAGAGATGGAAGAAAAAACTTTACCATAAGTGAGAGTATTAAAGGACAGGTGATGCTGATGCGTGGCAATTCTTAAAAGACACGTTGCATAAATATTGCTCAAAAGTCTAAAGTGCCCTCAACTCAAAAGTTATTGGCATTAAGCTACCATACTGATCCGCATTGTCATCTCACATTTCTATATAGTAGAAATCAGTGGCGGACCCAGGATTTTGTACAAGCGGGTTCAGTTTGAGACTAGACTGAACCACAATGATGACCATTCGTAAGAGCGGTAGCCGATAGTAGACGCGCCAAGTGAACTTATTTTTCTATTCATATAGCCTTAAACGTCATTTGAAATTGTGTTTTAATTTTTTCAAATGACTTGATAAAAGTTCAACAAAAATCTATTTATTTAAACAATTTATCTAATTTAACAAAGTTTCATTTTTTTTTTTCTAAATTTTAACAAGTATTTTTTTAATACAAAACTATTTAACACAACAATTTGGCAAACAAAATAACTCTGCTTGCTTTTGTAAACAAATGAAAGAAGACGATGCAATAGTCCGAGACCCCGTATTTGTCCATTTTGTTATGCCGGTGTTCGTACTTACTTTTTTTTGCCAACTAGGATGGGGCGGGGGGGGGGGGGGGGGGTTTAAAATGCTCAATTTTGAAGGGTAGAGGGGTTTGGTTGACAAATTCGTAAGTACGAACACCTGCATGACAATTCTGAACAAGTACGGGGGTCTACCAGACTATTCCGCCTATAAACTAACCACAAAAGAGTTATAAACTAAGATAAACTTCAGAAGACAAACTTAACAAAACATCAACAAAAACCAAAATGACCTTTTAAATTAAATAGTTGCTTCAAAATAGTTTGATATATGCAACACAAACAAACATTATAGACTTATAGTCTAAACCAAAATAAACCAAACTATAAACAACTGATATACTTGAAGATACTTTTGAATTTGGCAACAAAGTCTGATTCGTGTATGCTGATTGCATGAAGACTTTTTAATAAACAAAATATTAAAAAGACAGGAAGACTTTTTAAATTTATGATCTAAAATAAACTTTAAATATTTGTGTGACTATAAATTATTTTATTAGGATAAAAAGGGAATTAAAGTTAAGTTGTTTTTAATTAAAAAAAATGTGACATTCTTTTTGGGATAGACTAAAAAGGAAAGTATGTCACATCAATTGGGACTGAGAGTAATTGCTAATGAAAAAAGGGAGGCAAATGTTCAAGGAAAAAAAGATGTAAACAGTGAAGACAAAAGCCAACCAAGAAATAGAATTATGAAACTATTCCTGAGTAATGTAGAAGGCTTTTTTTTTTCCCTTAAAAGGGAGGGTGAGGTCGTACAGAGAGGTATAGAAAGAATTAAGCAAAATGATGAAATCCGGTTTCGAACTCCGAACGTCAGCTAAATTGAACCCGCTTGAACCACCGTGCCACAATCTTCGGTTTGGCAAGAGGGTTCAATCTTTATTTAGTTATCTATTTTTTGTTTTCTAGAGATATTCACACATACAAAAATGTAAAATATTTTGACGAAGCGGGTTCAATTGAATCCGCTTGCAACCACGTAGGTCCGCCCCTGGTAGAAATCATATGTGGCTAAATGAGTAGATAAAAGAAGCTCCTCATGGTAGTTTAATACTTAGCAATACCACTCAAATCTGTACAATAATTTAGGATAATTACAATCAAATCTGGATTTTGAAAGCATTAGTATCCTGTAAGCTATAGAAAAACATTTGGTAAGCCGAATAAAATTATCATCAAGATTAAGAGATTAGAACACAAGTTCTTTGTTCGAATAACTGGAGGAAGTATTTTGTTTGCAGACCATGGAACATCTCCTATTACTGGTCAGAAAAGATCTATAAATATATCATGAAAATCGGGAAGGAATAAATGTATATCCATGAAAAAAGGTGCGCCAATAAATGTAATGGTGAACTTGGTAAGTGTTTTTTTACTAAAACTTTAATTAGAAGACAATGAAGCATTCTACAAAATAAAATAGTAGATGTAAATCTTTGAAGCGTACCTAAAGTCTTAATAAACTCTAAAGTTTAGACGTATCATAGTTGTGTTCTGATTGAACAAACAAAGGCAACTTATAATAGAAAAGGATAATGTGCACAAATGGATTGAATTATCAGGGAAAATTTCAGGGAAAAGCTGCTTGAAAATTATACAAAATGACTTTAGGTCACTTTATATGAGTTGTTTCATTGTAGCCTTTAAACTTGTTTATTGATTTATTTGTTTTTCACGAGAATAACTGGTCTGTTAAAAGCAAACAACGGCTTCATTGCTCACAAGTCAGGACATGAAAGAGTATAGCAAGAAACAATAATAGAGTATGAAAAGTAGAAATGTAATATAGTCTAAACTCCAAATCACTAAACTATAGAAAATATTTATAGACATTGTCGAACATTGTAAGGTAAAGAACAATATCATGTTAGTTTCAGATACTCAATAATTGGGTAAATAAACAAAGGTTCTCTTAATAAATGGATTCCACACTCAATTGACATGATTTTCTAGGAAAATAATCCATCACATAGTCATTCACAAAGTATTATATTACTTTTCACATATGCTGCAAGTTGGAGGATAACTCATTCTCTTTAAATGAAAGAAAAATGAAATCACATCCAGGTTCTTCAAAACAAAACCATGTAGTAATTCACGAAGCATGCAAGATATTGCTATTGCATTCGAACTTAAAACATTCAAATATTTCTATCGCAAGATTTGGTAACCAGTGAAGCACTTTATTAAAAAATAGTAGTGGTAAATCATGGTGACATACCTAAAGTCTAAACGCATCACAATGGATATTAAAAATATGAATACAATTATAGTTTTATAGGCAACAAAAAAGGAACGTTTTTCCGACCCTGCCTCCTAGATGCTCTAGATTGGCTATTTTTGGGGACTAAAGACCCTCAGGAATATAGTTACATATTCGCTAGCACAATCAATTGTCATGTACTATTTGAAGTCCAGATTTTTTTTTAATCAAAACATATGGGAGTCGAAGTGTCAGTAAATTAAAGAAGCGCTAGGAAATTGACATGAATAAGTTTGATGCGCTAGAAATAAAAAGTAGTGGCTGAGAATGTGGAAACAACATACCTGGCCAGCCTGAAGTGATTTTGCGGGCCCTGAAGCAGAATTTTAAACTCGGGAGGGATTTTGAACGCGATGAAAGTGGAAAATCAAATTTTTCTGCAGAATATAACCTTGGAAATCCAAAAGGATGCATACAGAAGTGTAAAAGAGTGGGGTGTGAATGGACAAGCAACATACCTAGGTTTATAGAAGGTATTTTGTGTGCCGCGGAGACAAAGTTCAAATTAAGGAGGGATTTTGGACACGGTGAAGAAGAATTTTTAATTTCTTTGGAGATTTATGCACGGGGAGAATAGAAACAAGAACAGGGATATTGATAAAGGAATAAGGGAGATCTAATGAAGGGTTTTTTTTTCTCTTGTGCTTTTGCGGTGCAATGGGCGAAGTGGCATTTCTAATTGCTAGTTTTAATTTTTTGGGCATGAACAAAGTGAATTAATTCTCAAAAATTGTAAAAAAAGATAAATACAAACCCTGCCTTTCTGTTGCGCCACGTCAGCGGGCTTTTGCCTGCTTTTATAGATATATATGATATGATGATACAGAAAATGAAGTGCAAAATAGAATGCATGTTGTGAGGTTAGTGCTCTACCATTCTTAGTAATAATGTTTGGATTAATATGTTACATGACAAGACAATAACTATTAATTTATTGCTAAAAAATTCTTCACAGTCATGGTCAAAATGTAAACAAACTTCATGCTGAGATTGTTGATGATCTAAAGAAAATGCTTGATGACCACAATGTTTTAGCCAAGACATTTAGAATGGTGCGAGCTAGATTTCAAGAAGATAAACGCTCCAATGTTAGACTTAGATTAATAGGAAAAAGGAGCACCGATGGAAGACGATATAACTTACCAACAGTTTCAGAGGTTGCTGCTTTAGTGGTGGGTGATTTTGAACTATCTATATGTGACAGAGATATCATTATTAAAACCCAATCTGGACAGATACAAAGGATTAATGAACTGAATGCTGCCTATTTAAGCCTGCAATATCCTTTACTTTTTCCATATGGTGAAGATGGCTATAGAGAGGACATTCCCTTAGGAGGAGATGAGGAAACATCGGGAGGGAGGCAACGTGTAAGCATACGAGAATATTTTGCTTACAAAATTCAAGAAAGGAGGGGTGAAGAACCAACGATTGTGTCTTTGAGAATATTATTTCAAAGAATGCTTGGTCGATGCATATACAATGATGGAATCTTCTCGATTGAGGTATATTAGAATTAATCAAAAGTTGTTGAGATCTCATATGTATAAAGGGTTAGCAGATGTACTTCTGCGTAGAGAAATTAATCCATCTTCTCAAGGGGAAAGGGGTCATTTTACCATCCAACTTCACAGGGGGTGAACGATACATGGTTCAAAATTATCAAGATGCTATGGCGATATGCAAATGGGCTGGCTACCCTGATCTTTTCATCACGTTTACTTGCAACCCAAATGTTACACCCCGTACTTCCAGATGAACGTTCGCTAAGTTTAAGTACAAGTACATGGAATGATGATCAAGATGAGTCGTCTTTCGGGTTTAAGGAATGATATAATTATTAGGTATACTTATGGATAAAGTGATATATGAGGAGTACCGGGAAGTCTCACGACCAAATAGAGTCGAAGAAATAAGCTATTGAGACCTTGGATTTTATGGAAAATATGAAAGGCAATTTTTGGTCCAACTTTGAGAAAGAATATCTTTTAGTATATAAGAAGTTTTGAAGCAAAGCAAAAGCCTAAAATGAAGTTCGTCTAGTCTAGTTTATCTCAACAAACTGCTCGTCGATACGACATCGGAGTAGAGAATTATGGACCTTACAAGTTAGGTCGACAGAGAAACGCGTGCTACAAGAATCGACGTGCTACGTAGTGCGCCGTGCCGCAGTGGGGGCCACGCGCTGGCACAAGAATCGCGCGTTGTCGAACCGACTTTGGGACCTTATAAAAGGGGTTTTACCCCTCATTTTTCATCCAAAAACACCTCTCAAGATCTCCCAAACTTTCTAGAGAGTTCTCCCAACCTTTCCTCCACAAATTCTAACGCGAATTAAGTATAATCTCTGAATTTAAGTTTGGACAGCGCGTAGTTGCGATTATACTATCGTATTGCGGTGAATCTTAGTTGGAATTCAAGGCAAATATTGGAGATATCGCAGTCCTAGCAGGAGTAAGATTGCAAGACAGGAAATAAGTTGGAAAGTCAAGAAGCAAGATTCCAGGTATGTTAAGGTTAAACCTTTCTTTCAAAAGGCTTGATTCCTATGTTTTGATTCCATACATGATATCCATAAGACTTTTACTCTTAAAAAGCCAGAATTATAGAATTCTTAAGGTTTTCATGATGACTCCAATTCTAGAGATTTCCAAAGTCTACGGTTCTAGATGTTTTCATGATATGTCTGAGCGAGCTACATAATTCTTGATTACATTCAGGATATTTGGCCTCAGCTTATGTCTGAGCGAGCTAGATAATTCTGGATTACACTCAGGATATTTGGCCTCAGCTTATGTTATGGATCATACAAAAGGAGACAGGATAGTGATGATGACTATGGTAGTGATGATGATCAGGATAATGATTTCAATTGTAGAAAGACCAAAGTTTAAAGTCCTCCATGTTTTCATACTACCATTAAGCTCATCACCCGATTACTGATTTCACTCATTATTGTTAATCTCACCTTATGATTATTGTTCTTTCAAGGTGAGATGAACCAAAGGATGTTAGCTTCATAAATGGAAATCGGAGGCATAATTGTTGACACCCAATTTTGCCCCGCCTTCCCTAAATATTTATTTACATTTATAGTAATTTTGGCAATTTAAGAAATGATTATTTATACTTTTATTATAATTATTGACTATTACTAATACTGGCATTTTATTATCTTGTTGTAGTCATTACTGTTATTATCTACTATTTTATTACCGTTACTACTACCACTATTATCACTATTATTATTATTATTATTATTATTATTATTATTATTATTATTATTATTATTATTATTATTATTATTATTATTATTATTATTATTATTATTATTATTATTACTACTATTATTATTATTATTATTATTATTATTATTATTATTATTATTATTATTACTACTATTATTTTTGTTATTATTATTACTACCAAGATATTATTATTCGCATTTTATCATTTCAAAGATTTTTACCATCTTATGCACACGCATCGCAATTATCTTCGTATAATTAAATAATAGCATTTATTTATCGTTGACTTCAAAATATTATTGTACGGCTATTACGACGTCGTATGATTTTATTTATCCGGCATTAATAAATACGTACTAAATAGCATTTAGCATACACTAATATATGTCAATTAATTGAAAAGTGGCTTTTATTTAATTTAGA
>NC_081352.1:26756157-26999969 GCF_029784015.1 Lycium ferocissimum | reverse complement strand
AGTCTTTATTTTGGATGGCGTTATTTAAAAGCTTTAACAATATTTCTAAGTCTTAAATATTCTTTTATGCAAAATATTATATTTTCTATAAGTCTTATTTTTAAGATAACATTACTATTCTCGTTTTAAGTTTTAACGGCATTTATAAGTCCCATTTTAAAAGCATTTCTTTTACGCAAATTACTATATTTTCTATAAGTTAGTTTAGACGGCATTATTATATCTCCTTTAAAACCTTAGTAATATGTACAAGCTATTTTCTTAGAATTTAAGCACCTTATTTAACCTTAATTAATTAACCTAAGTTTGGCCGGATAACCGTAGTTACGGATTCTAGAGGATGCCTAATCCCTTCCCTTTAGGATAATTAGAACCCTTACCTAGAATTAAAATTTAAGCAGACATTAACGGAGGTATAGTTAGGTTTTACCTTAGTTAATAAATTAGGTGCCCTAATTCACCTTAAATTAATTAGGTGGCGACTCCTAAAAATAAGCAAAATAGGAATCTCCAATATGTTGTACCTAATTTAACCCGTTTAAATGGGGTATAACAATAATGACCTTACGTCACTCCGATGACTGGAGAAATGTGCTTACGAGTTTTACATGGCAATATAAGCGTTAACGGACAAGTGATGACCAGGAAAAGAGCATAGAAGCTAATAGATAAAGAAAGAACATATAAATGGATCCTATATGAGAGATTGGATCGAGCTGCACGTTCCGCAACACATGTACCTATATTTTGTGGCCCAGCGACGCGTTTATAAGTCTCATGTGATTATGTATTTACCACTGGCCTACGATCAGTTAGGCAGTTATGTACTAACCACCATGCTATGACTGGTTGGGTAGTTATTACCACCGAGTTACGGCCGGTTGGGCAGATATATATAAATATATTTACCACTAGACTACAGTCAGTCGGCAGTTACCACCGTGCTACGGCCGCTCGGGCAGTTATCGCTGATCAGACGGGCATTTGCACTCTACCGTCGGGAGATAATCGAACCGGCAGTTATTACCACCGGGCTGCAGCCGGTCGGACAGTTACCACTGATCAGTTAGGCAGTTAATACAGGATGATTAGTAAGATATAGACACAGCACTATACCTAGATATAGTTAAGCATGCGAGAGTATAGAGAAACGTGTATCATATATGGATCGGGTTGCACGCTGCAACACATGTTCAGATAACGTTTGATGATAAGGTAACCAGGGCCATGGTAGGGTATACAGACCTAGTAAAGACTGTAAGAAGATGAAAAGGTACATATACATATGCTAGATTTCCATCGGCAGTTCATAAATGCCAGGTTGATTCTTATTCTTCTCATCTTTAGTATATGGCTATTTTGTTGCACTTTCCGCCTTGCATACTCAGGACATTGCTCGTGCTGATGTCCTTTTGCCAGGGGCGCTGCGTTTCATACCCGCAGGTCTTGAGATACAGCTTGACGGATCTTTCGGTAAGGATACCAGCTCAACAGGCAGAGTCGTGGCACTCCACTTACTTCGGAGTTGCCCTGTGAGTCAGCATGGCTGCATATGCATTTGCATGGGTATGGCGGGGCTATGTTCCGACCACTTTATGTCATGTACTCCTGTAGAGGCTCGTAGATAGATATGCACAGTTAGATGTCTTATGATCATCTCTACTTATACTATGTTGTATCATTATTATGGATAGCCTTACCGGTATATGCACTCGAGATTAGTTTGAAGACGTAAGTATGTTATCTCTTGGGCTTGTGCCCCTATGGTTTATGGTACCTTGGTCTTATGTTGCCTTTCGAGATACAGAAAATATGAGTTACAGTTTGGTTCGCTCGGTTCCCATAGGGTGCCGAGTGCCAGTCACGCCTTACCAAGGTTGGGGTGTGACACCAAAGTGGCCAGAGATTCTTAGGTTTGTGGAGAGTAGGGGCTTAAGTCCCGAGGATCGTCCAAACATTTTATCTAGGGTTTTCAAAATCAAATTGGACCGTTTAATAAAGGATTTGTAAAAGAACCAGATTTTTGGGAGAGTAAAAGCAGGTATATAATTCCTCCATCTAAATAAGAGCTATTTTTTTTAATTGTACATAAGGTAATGTTTTTTTTAAAAAAAAAACATAGATTCGAACAACTATTAGTATATCAAATAATTTTTTTTATGTAGTGATTTATACAATTGAATTCCAAAAACGAGGCCTACCTCATGCTCACATCTTGCGTTTTCTTCATGAGCATAATAAGTATCCAACTGCTGCTGGTATTGATAGAATTATTTCGGTGGAAGTACCGGATGAATTGGTTGATCCTCACTACTACAAGGCTGTGTAATTATTCATGATGCATGGGCCGTGTGGTTCTGCTAGAAAATCATCTCCTTGCATGCAAAATGGTAGATGCACAAAGCACTTTCCAAAAAAGTTTGTTGTGTCAACCATAATTGATGAAGATGGTTATCCTGCTTACAGAAGAAGGGACAATGTTAGAACTATAAAGAAGGATGGTATTGACTTAGATAACAGGTATGTGGTGTCGCATAACCGATTCTTATTATTGAAGTATGGTGCTCATATAAATGTGGAATGGTGCAACCAGTCAAGATCTATTAAGTGCTTATTTAAGTACGTTAATAAAGGAAATGATCACGTCACCGTACGCTTTTTCTCAAAGTGTTCATGATGAAGATTCATCAAATGTTGATGAAATCAATATGTACTATGATTGTCGATACATATCATCGTGTGAAGCTGTAAGGACCCGTTTCGTCGATATTTATGAAATGTCCATTTCACCCCTGATGGTCCGAACCTCCAGTGTTAGAGGGACTTTGGCCTTATTTGAGACTTTAGAACCTTAAGTTTGGAAGTGTTGACCAAGGGTTGACTTTTGGGTAAACGGGCTTGGAATGTGATTTCGTCGGTTCCATTAGCTCCAAAACATGATTTTAACTTAGAGTGAATGATTAGAACGAGTCTCGGATGATTCGAGTGTGATTCGGATAAGAAAGTGAAATTCTAGAAGTTCATAAGAGATAAGAAAAAAATAAAAGAGATTAGTTTGACCAAAAGTTGACTTTTGGGTAAATGCGCCTGAAACTGAGTTTGGTCAATTCCATGAGGTCTGGAATGTCTTTTATGACTTAGTTGAGCCTTTGGTTCAAGTCCCGAGGCAATCGGGTGTGTTTTGGAAAGCAAGTTGCATAAGCTTAGAATTATAAAAGGTTAAGAGGTTTTCGGAGAGATGATTTTGAGACAGGAAGAGGCTTGAGGAAAGATCTGGAAGAGATAACAGAACCTGTGCCAATCCCAAAAGAAAATTATCACTTCGGTTTGGGGTATACTCCTAGCAAGGACGAGCTCACGAAAACCATCCGAAGAGAACCGAGGATGAAGAATTTGCCTCAACCAATTCTGGGGTTCTACCAGTCATTTCCCAAAAGGATGCCAATGCAGAAGAAGTTGGTGAAGGCCTCGAGTTATTGTTCCGAGAAGAGGGATGCTACGCCATCATCGAAGAAAGCCAGGAAACGTCTACCATACGCGGCCTGAGGCCGGGAGAGCACTTGAACAATTGGACATCCACTCCCCTCTTGGCTTCTCAGTAGAGAGATGGATTTTATTTAAAAATCTCTTGCTAAAAACGGCGACATCGGCCGAGGCCCGAATGGTCGCCCTTTCTAAATTACTTCATAATATCTAAAAATGGAAACGGTCTGACGTTGTTCCGGACCAGGACCAAAATTTGTATCCAATTACTCTTAAGTTGATGAAAAACCTCAATCTGCATAAAACCACTGTTCTTACTAAATAATAATAATGAAATTTTCTCACATTAACCACCCATAATGAACAATAATATACCTAATTTTACTTTGCCCTGCTTTTTCAGTAATAATAATAATAATAATAATAATAATAATAATAATAATAAAAATCGAAAATGTCATAACGTGTTGTGAAACGAACGAGGAGAGTGATCAGCCAGAGTACGAGGAATACGATGAACAGATGATGATGCTAGAGAGCCTGGTATAGAAATTGGAGGAATTGGAAGAGAAAGAAAATCCAAACACGGAAGAAACTGAGGTGATCAACCTCGGTGTCGAGGGAAATGTCAAAGAGACACGACTCAATGCTCATTTAGAGGCACCACATAAATAAGAGCTCATAACTCTGTTAAAGGAATATGTGGACGTCTTCGCCTGGTCATATGCTGACATGCCAGGATTGAGCACTGAAATAGTGGCCCACATATTGCCCATTAAGGAGGGCTTTGCTCTGGTCAAGCAAAAAACTCGGACATTTAAACAAGACATGAGCATCAGAATTAAGGAAGAAGTGGAGAAGCAGATCAAGTCTAGAATAATGGAGGTAATGTCCTACCCAACTTGGGTGGCCAACACAGTGCCAGTACCCAAAAAGGAAGGAAAAATCCAAATTTGTGTGGACTACCGAGATCTCAACCGGGCTAGTCCAAAAGACAACTTTCCCATTCCAAACATCCACATTCTAATAGACAACTGCGCCAAGCACAAGCTGCAGTCTTTTGCGGATTGTTTCGCTGGGTACCATTAGATACTCATGAGCGAAGAGGACTCTGATGAAGGCTACATGGTATATGGTAATTTACTATGGAATATAATGTGGGAAGATAATAATGCTACTTAGTATTAGTTTCTTTACTTATTCTACTCCACACACACACATTATATATATATATATATATATATAATGTGATCACAAGTCATTTAAATATTGACATGATCTTGTTAAAGTACTTAATTTGAATTTCATATGTTGAATGACGATTTCTTGTGGAGTTTTGGGGATGCTTACAGTAATTCTTGATGTTGTTAGAGGACTAAAGTTTACTTGTTTACCCCGGGAATGTTTCTTGTTATATTGGCATTACTTTGAAGAATTATAATGATATTTGTCTAGTTGTTGTTCCCTCTATTGTTTTGTGATGATTGAATTTGAGGACGGATTATTTTCCACAAGGGGAGAATGATGCAAATTGAGGTACCAAGATCGATATCAAGAGTGAGGGGGTGGGATATCTTAGATATGAAAACTTTCAATCACCCACGAAGAGCTAAAAGTGCCATGAAAGATTCATTAGAAAATCTTAGAGTCCCCTCCGTTGTTTTATAAGGATTGATTCGATGACAAATTCTTTTCAAACAGGGGAGAATAATGCAAAATTGAGGTACCAAAATCGATATGAAGAGTGAGGGGTGTGGACCATCTTGGATTTGGAGAATTTCAATAACCCACGAAGAATTCAAAGTGTCAAATGGATTACAAGGAAAGTGATGGCAATTAAGGAGGTCATCAAGGACTTTGGAGCATTCTTACAACCATCACGAGCTTGGAGGACTTAAAGGAAACATGGAAGGAAGATTTAAAGGCCACCAATATGCTCAAATGACTTTTATAATTTGATCATTCTTGCAATTTGCCTATTTCTATATGGCTAGTATAAACAATCTTTAAGTCTTCATATTAGGGTTTGCTAACTTTGAAGAGAGAAATAAGAATTTCTATGTATGAGTTCATTTCTCTTCCCCCTTGGATGGTATCTAATTAATGGAATTTAATTGTTAGATTACCCATTCTTTTATTCTAAAGTCTACCCCCCCCCCCCCCAAACCAACCCAAAAAACATTTCTACTTCCTAATTAATCATATCCTCGTTATCTTATCTTCCTTGTTTGATCGTGGCTCAATTTATTGTTGTTGCATCTAGAATCATATCAATATTGATATATGTTTTTCAGTTATAGTGGAGCAAACATATATCTACTTTACTATTTATAAAGTCTCGTTCCAATCTTTAGTGGACAACCTATGCCCATACCGAGTACAAAAATGTTCATTCTCATGTTCCCATATTTTTATCGCGTGTGCAAATTCAACGCCTAACACTAGTGAACAACTTAACTAACAGATTCATCGAGCTTCCAATCAACAATGAATCGTCTACTCACTACTAAAAAAACAGGGTTTTTTGACCAAATAATTTCGACCTCACTTTTTGGTCGAAAAAAAATTGACCACATGAGGTCGAAATTTTCAGAATTTAATTTAATTTAATTTTTTTTTTGGATTTCGACCTCACGTGGTCGATATTTAAACGGGAAATAAAATTTCGACCGCATAAGGTTGAAACTTATTTTTGTACAAATAATAAATGAAAAAAAACATTTTAAAAAATTTAATTATATAAATAAAACAATTAATTTTAAAAAAAAAAGCATATTTCGGTCGAAATAATAAATTTGAAAAATTTAATGTACTCCCCCAACATCAATCGTGCATTTCTCACCCCAAAAATACCAAAACCTAATTTTATACCAAAACTCCCACCCCCACCACACCCCTACCCCCGGCCGACGCCCCATCCCCACCACACCCCTCCCCGCCGCTGACGCCCCATCCCCACCACTGCCTGTCCTCCGTCGCCGCCCTTGCTGTCCGCCGCCACTAAAGGTAAGTAATTTTTTTGCCATTTTTTTTTTCAATCTCATTTCTATCATTATTAGTTACATTACTTTGTAACTGTAGTTTAATTAGTAGATTACTTATATTTATTGTTAAAGATTGCATTTGTAGCTATTTGTTAAAATTTTACTAAGTGTAAATTGAAATTGAAATTGAAATTGAATGTTGTTGAAATATATTTACTGCTTTCGTTGCCTTCACTCTTTTATCAATAAGACTTCTAATTGGGCATGAACATCCCTTTCAATTTCCTTCATTCTTTTGTTCCTCTTTGTTGGCAAAAACCTATGAAATAATCCAATAAATATGAAATTTGAAAGTGAAAGAAACATCC
Source organism: Lycium ferocissimum (assembly GCF_029784015.1). Taxonomy (NCBI): domain Eukaryota; kingdom Viridiplantae; phylum Streptophyta; class Magnoliopsida; order Solanales; family Solanaceae; genus Lycium; species Lycium ferocissimum. Next base: position 26,993,134 of record NC_081352.1, on the reverse strand, counting down.
ATTCTGTCGCGGTAGCTCTCTGTTCCTGTGACTGTGTAGTACTTCTTTGCAGGTAATAGAATGGACGGGAATTTGATATTTACAAAAGTTGTGAATGTTACACTAGAGAACTACCTCTTGCTGTAGCATCTTCCCTCCTTTTCAGGCCCTAAACGAAACCAATAAAACAGCCAATTAATAGTATATAAAATTCCTAAAGAGAAATATAGTCAATACCATAGATTCTTGCAAACACTAATTCGAGGAATCTTACAAGCTTACCTGTTCTCGTAGGTGAATATTCAGTAACCGCTTGTTGTTTTCTTTGTGATTACCTGTGCTTCCCCAAGTGGAATTAATTGCCCTGTTTAAATGTTATCATTGCCAAAAAAAAAAAAAAAATTGCCCTGTGTTTATGGAATTTATTGAAACATGTAATCCTTCAGAATACACATAAAGCGTATTGTTTGTAGAGATCAACGAATATATCATGCTGTCCTGAAACATTCCTTGACCTTCACATTTATTTTATTTCTAGCTTTCGTTTCCTATAAAACACTACGTGGTCACATGAGGTCTCTCTCGATTGGGATTAGGAAGATGTGTTTGCTGTATGAAGCCTTATGAAGGCGGAGGAGTTATTAGTTCAACATCTAAGTTTTCCGAGAAGAAACTTTCCTAGCTCTAACTTCTCTAATGGAACTTTTCTTATTTATCTCTTTACTCAAAACCATATGAACTAAGAACTATCTGAAGTCTTTTTTGTCGTCTAAACTAAAAGAAAAATATGAATGTTTCGGGTAAGAGATTCAAATTCAGGCACTTATCCGTTGTAGGTGAAGTTCAGCTTGTTTTCTCTATTTGCCAAGCTTCCTGGACATTAGCTTTGAAATTTCCCATTATAAATCTGTACTCTATTCATAAGAAACAAAGCCTTATAGAAAGAGGAAATGGTGCTTACATTGCTTATTGTACACTAGCTTTATGGCACATACTATACACGACTTCTGTTTCTTTTTTCGAGCAACTAATATGAGCTTCTAAGACTGTAGAAGTCTTATCATTTTTGCAGCTTAGTTATTTCAAAATGTTCCAACCACGCGGCTTATGATTATTGATCGGTTTCATCTTTACAGACCCCTAGAAGGCAGTGTGTGCGATTCTTTGGGTTGCCTGCACGGTAACATGCTCTTCCACATTCTCTTACTGTTTATTGTTACTAAGTGTATTAACTCTAGCAATCACGCTCACTATATAATAAGTAGTTCTAGCCTATTTTTTGATAAGCAAAGATTCATCCAGTAGAAGACATCCAGCAGGTGCTCAATATTTACAATACAAAAGGTTTAACTCCTTTTAAATAAGAATCTGTTAATTCTCGATCGAGGTATTCCTAAACCTTTGAACCAATAAGTTTTCCTCCGAGGACGGGAGTATGCATCAGAGCCAGTTTTAGTTGCATGGATCTGCTTAGTTTATATGTTAGTCCACTATTGACTTAATTAGCAACTATGTGATTTTTTTGTTTAAGCAATTAGTTAAATCACACTTTGCTTAGCCTAAATTAACAGTTAACTACTTGTTAGGATGTTAGTAGCTAAGCTAATGAGTTATCAACTCTTTTCTAGCTTCAGTTTGATTAGTATAGTGGTTGGATACTATTACGGTTAGCTTCTGCGGACTAGACTGCATATTTTAAGAGTTGATCACTCATAAACGTATAAAGTAGATCAGTGGTTCAGTGATGGTTTCAGACTTACCTTAGTTATAATTAGTCAAATTTCCTTTAAGCTCCCATAACTGGTTTAGTGCATTTGGGATAAACTTTTAAAGAATTAATCAAGTTTTTAATAAGTTGTGATCTGTAGAGTAAAAAATGGATTAGTCCATGGTAGCATCACTGCATTGCCTCTTTCTATGCTCAATATTAATTCCTTCTATACAAATCCTGTCAGTACTAGAGGTACTAGGTACTACAATCTCTATGTACTGGTGTTTCTTCAGTAGAAATGAGTACATAATATTACCTACTGAATAAGACCAATAAGTAAATCATGTGTGTTTTAGTGTTCTTTGATATATCATGTCCTGTAGGATCCCTGATGCTTATGATCTTCTTTGAATGGAAACCTTTAAATAGATCAGTTCCTGCTAGTGCACCAGGTCTCAACCGCCGCAGAAGGCGAGGAAAACCAGCAAAAAAATAATTTCTCTACTCTGTCCCTTAGCTGGTTCTCTGAATGAATTCCATGTTGCCTTCCAACTGCAATAATATTGCTTCCAATCTCCAGATAGTTGCTTTCCTGCATGTAGTGCTTGTGTGCCTCTATACCAGCCAAAACCACATCATTTCTCATAAGGATAAGATCAGTGGCATAAACAGGTTCTTTTATTCTGGTCTTTTCCCACCAAAATGCCCCTGATGAAAAGAGTCCATTTGCTGCCTGTGATTCTCCATTTGCTAGTAAGATCTTCATGATGTTCCACTGCTGCTTGTTATTGTATCTTGCTGCACTAGATGAACTGCAACATCTCTTATAATGGAATTGCTGCTCAAAACTGCTTGCACCATGTTGTTCAGTAGCAGCTTCTGTAGTGATATTGTATTGGTGATGACAATAAGCTTGAGATGTTTGGCTACTAGTAGTAGAAAGGTTCAACTTCAACAAACCTCTAAGGCTGACTACTGTTTTTTTTTTTTTTTTTTGGGCGAGGAAGCAAATTGAAATTCCATATTGCGGAAAATTTATTTTTTTGGCACAAGCATATTCGAGTTTTGATATTTTGTCTCATCTTTTAGAAAAATAAAAATGAGAGTAACTCATTTCCCGTGTCTTGTAATTTTATAATCGCCTTGGTTTGCTTACGTGCTTTGGAAATTGATGGAAGGTATGGGACAGTTTATGGGATGCCTAATCGAGCCTGTCGTCAGTTTCCGTCATTCCTTCAAGGTGTAGGTGCTACTTCTGAAGGGGCAGTGGATCCTAAGGAGTACCAAGAAATGAAGCAGAAAGTTACTCAACTAACAAGTACACTTAGTGCCACGGAGGCAAGGATGTTGCATATGCAGGCCCAACTAGATAGCTTACTCAATTCGGGCCCCTCTCATATTCCCCCGTGTCCCGGGATGCTCGCAAGTCACAGTCCAATAGACGACGTAGGTCACAAGCCAATGTAGTTCATGCTCTTGTTGATGAGGATAGTGAGGAGGAATCAGATCATGTCTCTAACACCCAACGTTGACTTTTTTGATTCATCTACTTTTGGATTGTAATATTGCTATGTTTTCTTGGATATGTATATGATATTTGATTATAGTTTTAATTCGAATTAGATGTACTTTTGAAGGTGAATTTGATTGTAGAAAGTAGTTTATGGTTGTTTAACTTTACGATGTTTAAGTGTTTGAATGTAGAAAGTAGTTTATGGTTGTTTAACTTTACGATGTTTAAGGATATTTAGAAGTACTTTAAATTGAAATTTGAGGTTGAATTTGATTGTAGAATGTGTAGTTTATGATTGTAGAAGTACTTTGATGAATTGGACGTGTTGATGAATTGCATTGTTGATTTGGTTGATGAATGAGATTGACAGGTGGCCTTTGTAAAAAAAATTTGAATCTTGGAATTTTTTTTCAAATTTTTCGACCTCATGAGGTCGAAAATCCTGAGATATTGATAATTTTCTACCTCAGAAATTAGAATTTCGACCGCATAAGGTCGAAAATCTGGCAACATTTTGAATTTCGACCTCATGAGGTCGAAATCTGGCAACAATATTGCTAAATTTCGACCTCATGTGGTCGAAATTCTGAAAATAATTTTTTTATTATTTTTATATTCTATCATATTTCGACCACAAGAGGTCGAAAACTTTAAATAATATTTATATAAAAATAATATTTTCGACCGCATGCGATCGAATTTTTTTTATTAATATTTAAATAAAAATAAATTTTTCGACCTCAGGTGGTCGAAAACTTTATTTTCGCAGTTTAGGTAGAAAATCAGTTTCGACCGCGTGAGGTCGAAAATTTTCGACCACGTGAGGTCGAAAAAAATTTCACCCTAGTTTATTGTTAACGACCATGCCTTGAGGTCGAAATTTTGGTCGAAAATTGGCCTTTTTCGACCTCGTGTGGTCGAAAATTTTGGTCGAAATTCACTGTTTTTTTAGTAGTGACTCTTCTAGAGTGACAAATATATTAATTTCATTTGATGTTTCATTATGTCGTCGGACTACGTTTCAAGTAGTATTCGTAGAGGCTCCATGAACTATGTTTACAAGATGTGAGTGTTTTAGTTGAGATGGACAACTTATATTTTGCAGTATATGTGTATTATGAGATTTCATCTAGCTGCTTTGTATTATGAATTGGTATTTAACTTGTTATTCATTGCCTTAGAGTGTCAATAAATCAAAGGTTGGCTCCGTAAGATAGTTGGCAGCCGTCAATCATAGATCTTCATATTAATCATGACAAATAATTTGGTAGATATGAGTTTTGGTAATAATATTTTGTATTAAACTCCCTAACTTTCTCTTCATGTTGTATTTGCAGTTCCTCCATTTCTTTCTATAAAATAAGTTTTTTTTTTTTAAGTTAGGGGTGTTTTAATTATTTTGATCAGGAAAAAATTTCTCGACACCGTAACTACTTATATCTAAACATATTATAACTATTTTTATTATCTTTGTAGTTTCCGGCCCTTCAATTATCTGCAACTATTTGTTATCTCTTGAGCTTCGTTTATCGTATTAGTTTGCTGCAATTATGATTGCTTTTCTTCATCACCATTATTTATAGAATTGTGCCATGACTTATTTACTTTCGTCAATTCTTACCTTTTTCCCTACTTTTTCTTGAGTCGAGGGTCTTTCGGAAATAGCTCCCTATCTTCCAAGGTAGGGATAAGTTTTGCGTTCACTCTACCCTTCCCAGCCCCCACTTGTAAAATTACACTGGGTATGTTGTTATTATTCAATCGCTATCCTAGAGCGCACAAGGTAAATCTTGCTCCAATATAATAGCCCAAAAACCACATGAGAGGTAAACCGCACAAGGCAAGACCCGTGTGACAATAACTACTTACTCCATCCGTTTCAATTTATGTGAACCTATTACTATTTGGGGGAGTCTACGAGGTGGTTCCTTACCACATTTTGCTTACAATTTTTCTAAATTATTTGAATTATTATAAATAAAAAATCCAATACTTAAACAATGCGCGACGTCGTTTCCGTTAGCTGCATAACAGCCTATTGCATATAATTAACATTTCTGCAACTTAGGACTCTAAAAAGCTAGGGTTTCTCCTCTTCCTCAACGAAGTTTCAAATCAAGCTAATATATTGAAGTTTTCAAAGCTATGTACGGTCAAAGAGGGTAAGTTTTAAATGCTTTGTTGATGACGTGAATTGGGCCTTTTGTTCTGTTGACGTGTTTATCCGCTTTAATACTCCGATTTCATTGTTTTTCTTTCCTTGTATGTTAATAATTTGATGCACGTTTAGTGAATTATTCGTTGATTTTGTTTGAAACGGGCTAGGGAATTCAAAGAAATATAAAAGGATAGGAAGATTAAGACAATTGTTTGGGGTAAACACACACCTAAGTAATTAATTACCTAGACATATGTAAATTCAACCTATAATCTTGAATCTAGGATAGATAGAAAGAAATGGTTAATCTAGAATTGAAATGCAATCAATTAACTCAAAGAAACAATGAAGAGAAGACAACAACAACAACATACCTAGTGTAATCCCATAAAGTGGGGTCTGGAGAGGGTAGAGTGTACGCAGATCTTACCTCTACCATGAAAGGTAGAGAAAACAATGAAGTGAATCTAGGAACTAATTAGATTAAGTAGGCGTTTGGCCATAGAAACCAAAAGCTTTTTCACTTTTTTTGGAATTTTGGAGTTGGAGTTGTGTTTGGCCATAGTTTTTGAAATTGTATTTTTTTTGTTGAAATGTAGTTGTTTTGGTTGTGAAAAAAGTGAAAATTTTGAAAAACAAGTTTTTCTTGTTTTTCAAATTCCGGAATACAACTTCAAGTTGTATTTGGAATTTTTATGGCCAAACGCTGATTCCAGGAAAAAGTGAAAAAAATTTCAAGAAAAAAGTGAATAATTCTTATGGCCAAACGGGACCTAACATTCAAATGCTAGATATAATCCAAAGGAAGAAGAGATATGAACTCATACATTGCCCACTTGTAGTAATTCCAGAGAGGTTCAAGAGGTGGTATGGGACAATTCCCTACTCTCAAAAGAGTAATCTACACTCATTATCCAATATAATCTATCTCTCAAAAGAAAGATCTAATAATCTATTTATACGAAGGTTCATTATTCTAAGCAAAAATACTAAGATACCCTTTAATTTTAGGGCTTCTTACTTGAAGACCAAAGACATGGGTCTTCTTTCTTCTTTTGGGCTTCTACTTGTCCTGGGCCTTGTTCTCGACTCTTTAAATATCCACATAAGCATATTGTGAATCTTGAAATTAAAAAAAAATAAGCCTCTAATATCATGATGGCCGACTCGTATCCCATCAGTAAGTTTACGTAATTCCTTTTTGTTAATAAAATTAAATGCTTTGCTTATGACGTGAGTTGGGGCTTTTCTTCTGTTTAGGTGTTTTTCCGCCTTATTTTTTTTTTTTTTTGATTTCCTTTGTTTTTTCGTTTTAGTATGTTGATTTTATGCGTGTTTACTGAATTGTCGATTATTTGCTTGATTACTGCTTGATATTAAGAACCATGTAGGAGATTTTTTGGATTGAGTCATCATTGGTGCACACTTTTGTAGGGAAGCAATCGATTTTTGTACAACAAATTATTCTTATAGAATGTAATGGGCAGTAATGCAGTAGAGTGAATATAGAAGATTCACACCGTTAACCATAACTAGTTTGAAATTGGGATTTGAGACTTAATTGATTCCTTGTTTTTCTTTCTTTTTTATGTTGATTTGATGTGCTTTTATTGTTCGCTTATTTGTTCGACCGCTCTTGATTCTAGGAACTGTGTAGGACAAATTTTGGAATTTGATCATTATTGGTGTAAACTTTTGTAGCGACGAAAGATTGATGTAGAAACTTTAAAAAGGCAAATTATTCTTAGTAAAATGTAATGGGCAGGAATGGACTAAAAAGAGTTAATATAGAACTTTGATATCCCGCAACCTTAATTAGTTTGGCATTGAGATTTGAGACTTAATTGATTGACTGACTTTATGCCTTTAAAACACCCCCTCCCAAGAATATGGAAAGAAAAAGGAAAGGCCTTTCTATCTGGTGGAATAGGAAGCTTGAGATGTCTTTGATTTTTTCTTCCTTCTCCTTTTTTGGAAGAATGGGGTGATGGGACGATATACTTGTCTCTCTGTTACTTATTTTCCAGGTCTGACGTTTAAACTTTAATTCAGGAAATAATACCTTGCGTTAAGATTCTCCTTTCTTTTTTCTCGACTCAAGTGTAAGAACAAAATATTCATCCTTAATAAGTTTTCATAGTTATCTGTCCTTTAGGGGGCTGTTCATTTAGTAATATCAATTTGCTAAATTAAGTTTCTCTTTCTCAACATAAGAACCTCATAAATGAAATGTTTGACCTTTTAAGTTCACGTAGTTATCGCATTTTAGGGGGTTGCGGTACCAATGTAAAGTTCATGATCACTGTAGAGTTTTAAGTTGCCATATTCGCCACGTAGTTGCTTAGTTAAGACTTCCTCCGCCTTAAGGATTTTAGGCGATTTCCCCCTTCTGACTGATAGCTAGAAGAGTTTTTAATTATTTGATAAGTCAACTAATGTGGTTACCTGGATTGTGGGTTATGTGGATGAATTTGTTTCTGTTGCTAGAGATTTTGAACTAGAAAAGGATAGAAAATACCTCCTTTCATGGAAGAGCACCCCCCTCTCTCTCTTTTTCTCTTCAAGTGTATGCTTCGGGCTTAATCCCGAGCTGTCTCTTATTTGCTATGTTCATTTCTGTGTTAATTATGTTAATATGCGGTAATTAGTTATTATGTTTTCGGGATGCATGTGAAATGCCGTGATTTCTTTTTAGAATAAGTGGTATTCGAAACTAGGTTGTAGGAAACATATGGGTTGGGTTTGGTTTTATTAACAAGGTTGAGTGGGGGATTTTTCCTTTTTTTGGGTATGAATAATTGAAGGGCAATGTTGGGGAGCGGGGGGGTTTCGCACGGGTACGAGATCGGATCAAAGAGACCAAGAATGATGGAATCAAATCCCTACTTCGCAGTGAGCAGCGGCGCAAGCAGTTATCACCAGCCTTATGGCTATGGTGGCAGCAGCAGCAGATTTCAGCCCTCTGGATTACCTGTTGTTCGTTTGAGGGGACTTCCGTTCAACTGCACTGACATTGACATTCAGAAGTTCTTTGTTGGCCTGGATATTGTCGATATTTTCCTGGTCAACCAGGATGGACGATTCTCTGGGGAGGCTTTTGTTGTCTTTGCTGGTCACATGCAAGTTGATTATGCTCTTCAAAGGGACAGACAGAATATGGGGAGGAGATATGTGGAAGTTTTCAGCTGCAAGAAGGAAGATTATTACCAAGCTATAGCTGCTGACGTGAAGGAAGGAGGTTACGATTATGAATACCGTTCCCCCCCACCATCTCGACGAAAGAGGTCCGTGAACAAAGATGGTTTGGAGTACACTGAGATATTGAAATTGCGAGGTCTTCCATACAGTGTTAGAAAAACAGATATTGCCAGGTTTTTCGGTGAGGAATTTAATGTTACTCCTGACAAGGTACACATTGCACACCGCTCTGATGGAAAAGCTACTGGAGAGGCCTATGTGGAATTCACCTCTGCTGAAGAGGCCAAGAAAGCTATGTGCAAGGACAATATGAAGATTGGATCGAGGTATATTGAGCTATTTCCTTCGCATCCAGATGAAGCTAGACGAGCCGAGTCAAGGTCACGAAAGTGATGCCAAATATTTCTGCAGTGTAGAGCATTTTTAAGCATCATATATTTTCTTCACCTGTTTCTTTTGGGGAGGGATAGTCTTGCAGTTGTTAAAGATCGTCTTCTTTGATTACTGTCATTACTGTATGATTTTCTTTTTGGAGTGTTGGGAGGGAGGGCTTTGTACCCATAATAAGTATGTTTTCCTGGACAAATTGATATGAACGGGTTTTATAATTTGTGGTTCTCACTCTTGGCTATCTTAGTTTTGGGTTTTGATTAATTTTCTTTGAACTCTTCTTCATCCATTGATTTTCTATTTTTGAATTTTCTTTTGGTATTTACGAGGATGGGATGGATTAGATTTGATTACTGTCGTTAATGTATGATTTTCTTTTTAGCGGGGGGGGGGGGGGGGGGGGGAGGGTGTTTAGTTCCCAACAAAGTACAATATTTTTTGCCTTGGGCGATGTCTTACTATCGAACATGAAATGCACTGCAAAATGTGGTAAGATGGTTGCAATTTCTCCGCCTTTAATCAGAGTCTAGTGAATGGATAACCTTTTGATAGGAAGCGCGTTATTTCCTCTGGTCGGAGTGAATTCGCAATAGTTGGGTCAGTAGGCTTTAGATACCAAATGGTTGAACAAATTATTCAAATGCTCGTATAAATTTGGATATACTGTGCTTATAAAAAAAGAAACATTAAGTTTGCAAGAAACATTATGAGCAACAATAAACATTATGAGCAAAACGTATCGATGGTTCACTTTTCAAACTTCTACAAAGAAAAATGTACTTTATAGAGAAACAACAATCTTTTCAAGAAAGTGAAGTTTCCCTTCACATTATCATTTGTTGACCACTTTGGCATACAACAAACATGATACGATAAGGCCTACTTTTTCTACTGGGTGGAATTGAGAATTTTACCTAATACATCAGTAATTAAATCTCATCTTCACAAATAACATGACTTTTGAGATGTTTCAGAAATAGCAATTCTTGTAACATTTATAGCATTTTAACTTTTAAGATCTTCTAATAACTAACTATTTAAACATGTAGAAATCTTCTCCAATCTTCCCCTTTCTCTCTCCTCCGTTCAAAATTTTGATTGGTCACCACATTACACCTGCACCGTTACACTTACTACTAATTAAATCCTTCAAATCAGCTCCTTAATTAACACCACAATCACCTGCCTCTTTATTAAAAAAAGTTAAAAAAGACTCATAACAAGACTACCTTGCATATATTGACCATTCTTTATTAATTTTTAATCCTTATCTATAAAATAATTCTAGTACAATTAGTTCTCGACGAACTGCCACAAATACAGAAATGGCAAAAAAGGTTGTAGCCAATTTTTTTTTTTTTTTTTTTTTTGTGAAGAAGATGAATGATGGTGGAGTAGGTGTTTACTCTTTCACTCGTTGATAGTGTTTTTGTATAATGCATGGTTCTTCATGGTGGAATGAATTAGGATATTTTTTCCAAAATTCATGTATAAGTTAATATATGCATATATATATATATATATATATATACAAACACCATTAATCATCATAAAGTATCCACTAAAAATATATGAAACAAACTTTTAATATAGTCTGATTATTATAAGTTTAGTTGCTCGGTGGTTTTAATGGTGGAAGAAGAGAGGAGATGAATATCTATATCAGTGTATATTCATTGCTATATATATTATTTATAAATTACAAACAGTCGAAAAGAATATATTGTTTATAAACACATTATGCAATATATATATATATATATATATATATATATATATATATATATATATATATATATATATATATATATATATATTTGGCTCAAAATTTTCTAAAAAACTCCAAAGCTGATTTAATATATATTAAATATATTTTTGCTATCGAAATATTATGTTTGTATTTTAATTATATAACAAGTAACAATTTAAAGCATTTTATATTTTTAAAATAATATAATATAATGCAACATTTTAAATATTTTTATACAAATAGTATTGCAATGAATATGACAAATGCCAATAATAAAAAAAAAAAAAAAAAAAAAAGACGGAGGTCTGCACTAAGCTCCCGCTTATGCGTGGGAGTCAGGAAAACCCGGGACAAGGTCTATTGTATGCACTTCACTTTGCGTTTCGCAAAGGTATGATAAATGCCAATAATATAAAATTTATATAAAAGTATAATACCCAACTATTATATTTTTGAAAACACTTTAACATTATGTGTATTATTTTTATTTACTACTACTAAAAGAGTAGTAAACTTTTGCTTTTATTTTAATAAACAAATTAAATATGATTCTTTAATGATGGAAGAAATGGATTAGCATTTGATATGGCAGCGACACATTCGGTCATAAATGGTGGAGTGTTCCATTATGGTATCTTCTAATGTATTTGCGAGATTTAGGCTGAGGAGGGGGTATCCGTTTTTGGCAGGTTTTTGCTAAGAAGGTAAATTTTACTTGGCTAAAATTGATATATTCATTTTTATGCTAAAATTTTGCAATGTTTATTTTAACATTGCATAGTTGCGTAACTTACTCAGTGGAATTTGCTTCACCGTTGGGGTAGCAGGTAAAGAAAGATTTATTTATTTTAATGGACATCTAGTTCAATGTATTGGGAAAAGACATCGCCTTTTGGCAAAATGTGTCTTTAGAACCTCTGTCAAGATTGGCTTAGTCGAATCTTACTAGACAATTGCCTTTTAAATGTATTGTGTTGCATTTTTAAGACCAAAGTTCCAAACTATGACTTATCTTTACAATTCCGTCTTAAAAAGAATAGAATTTAACTTCTTAAAATTTTCTTTTACAGTTCTTCAACTTCACCTTATTAATAAGTATTTTTCTCTCATGAGAACATAACCAACTTTGTCTATTCCAAAGTAAAGGGCAGGCCCACTTAGAAGGAACTGACGTCCCAAATCTAGGATAATTAAGACATTATTTTTTGCGTGATTGTCCTTCAAAGGCGCTGCTGGTCTTTAATTTTTGTCCCTCAAATTCTTTGGTCTTTAATTTTTGCTCTTCGCTTAAAAAGTGGCTGAAAATATCTTGAGATTTTGAGTTTGAAATCCCGCTCAGTAAAAAAAAAAAAAAAAAAAAAATTCGTGAGAAGCAAACTTTCGCAAAGCCTCGTAAAAGCCTAACATTTGAATAAAATTAGGTCTATTCTGGCAAAAGTTAGGCCTTAGGGCATAACTTTTGCCTAAACAAGCATAGTTTCCTAAGAAATCTTGCCTTGCGAAATTATTCTTTTCCTTTCTTTGGGGTTCGAACCCGCATCTCTAGTTTCACAGACCAGCGAATAAGGGTATTTTGGCCTACAAATTTTCATTAAATGAGAAATAGGAGCAAAAATTAAAGACCAGTCCATATGAAGGGCAATCCTCGCAAATTTTTGATTAAGAAAACATTATTAGGCCCGTAGTTAAGGTTTGAAATCATGTTTTTGCACGGATTATCCTTCATAGGCGCTGGTCTTTAATTTTGGCCCTCAAATTTCTATTCTTTAATTTTTGGCCTTCGCTTAAAAAAGTGACTGAAAATATCCTAGGTTCTGGGTTCCAACCCCTGCTCAGTAAAAAAAAAACAAAAAAAAATAATTTCGCAAGGCAAGGCTTCGCGAAAATTCTGCCTTATAAGGCCTAACTTTTACCCGCATAGGCCTAATTTTCTTTACGAAATTTTGCCTTGTGATTTCTTTTTAAACTAACGGGGTTTGAATTCAGAACCTCGGGATATTTTAGGCGAAGGACAAAAATTAAAGACCACCTCCGAATAATGGCAATCGTGCAAATTGCTCATTCGAAATTATCGCGAAAAGGGAAGTTGTATGGGTCATTGGCTCTTTCGCCCCTATCTTGTGTTGGTCTTTAATTTTTGTCCCTTAAGGCAAACAATTTTTTCAGGGCATAACTTTATATTCTCGAATCACAATATTCCATTAGTTATGCCCCGCTCCTTTATCGAACTTATGTCCCATTAAACATAAGTTCGATTGTTATGGGCAATAAATAAAGACCAGCCCATTTGAAGGACAAAAATTAAAGACCAGCCCATTTGAAGAACAAAAATTAAAGACCCCAGCCCGTTTGAAGTACAAAAGTGCAATTTTTTTAGGAATTTTTACTCATTGTAGCTTCTTTTAAGACCTAATTATTAATATTAACTACTCTTTTATTTAATTATATTTAGTAGCTAATTAACTTTTCTAAATTACAAATGGTAGCTATATTAAAAAATACATACCCAAACACATATATCTTTCTTTTTTCCCCATCACTACCCATTTCGGATTTTTTCATTTCTCAAAACCCTAAAAATCTCTCTCCCTTCTCTCAACCACCACCGCCGTGGCCGCACGCGCCCCTATCTCTCTTCTCCCTCTCCCTCTCGTGCTCACCCCTCTCTCTCTCTCGCCGCCTCTCTCTCTCTCTCTCCGTCTCCTGCGCGTCTCGCCCTCTCTCTCTCTCTCTCTCTTTCACTCTGTCAGGGTGAGGCGATGGCGCAGATCTGGCCGAGTGCATTGTTGGTGGCGGCGGTGATGGACTGATTTTGAGATGGCGGCGGAGAAGATGACGTAGAGGCGGAGAGATTAGGGTTTTGTTGGTGATGAAAAGATTAGGGTTTTTTGGTGGTGGTGGTGGTGTCTCAGATTTGGGTTTTTGGTGGTAGTGGTGTCTCAGATTAGGATGTTGGTGGTGTTGGAGAGATTAGGATTTTTTGGTGGTGGTAGTGTCTCGGATCTGGCCATGTGTATTTGTTAAAAGCCAAATACAAATACATTAAAAAATCTATATCTCACAAATATCTTTTTTTTTGAATGTATTTGTCTTTGTATTTTTTGAGTGCATTTTTTAGTGTATTTTGTTAATAGCCAAACACATTATTTTTTTGAATGTATTTGTCATGTATTTGAATTTTTTGATCTTGTATCTGTTGAAATCCATTCAAATACACAAAAATTTGAATACATTTGGCTTCATAGTAGTTGGAATGTACACGATGTATTTGAAATACATCAAAAAAAGCCACTGAAATACATAAAAAAAAAAAAAAAAAAAAAAAGCCACGAAAATATATTATGGCGAAATACATCAAAAAAAATCACTAAAATACATCAAAAAAATATATATTAATATCTAATTTAATAGCTCAAGCTAAAAAAAATCACATGTATTTGTTGGCAACAATACATCTAAAAAAATATATTACAATAAGGTAGTCATTTGAGTAAGTTTGCCATTTTTTTAAGGGAAAGTTACACAAATACAACTTTTTCAAATGGTAATTAAAAAGGTTACAACTACTTTTAAAAAATTACATAAATCCAACTTATTCAAAATTTTAACTTTTTTTTTACAACTTTTTGTTCCTAAAATATCAATAATACTTAATTTTAAGAGTTACTACCAATAATGCATATCCACTTTTTACTTTCTCTTTCTTTCAAAATCATTAGAATGTAATTTTCCAAATAAACATAACAAAATCAACTTCAAATACCATATTCTATCTACCGTATTAAAAAGACTTTTTTTTTCTTTCGTTTCCTCCTTTTTATTCTTTTTTTTTTTAATTTCACTTGATGATGATTCAATTATTATTTTTGACTAAAAGAAACTATTTGAATATATTAATATTAAGAAAAGTACATGAAAAGATGTGATATATGGAAATATGGTATAAGAAATATACATGAAAATATACCTTAGAAAGTTATGGTATATTCAAATTAGTAGGAAAAGATGATAACAAAATGTTTGTGAATATAATAGTGAAATTAGTATATTTAAGTTTGTACATTATATAGAGTACATAATATAATAATATTATTTTTGTATATAGTATATAATATTACGATATACCTAATATATGAATACATTACTCTATGTGACAACCTACTCTACAATAACATATAAAGTATTTTTACCTCCCTACCTTCCAAGGTGGGGGTAAATCCAACTTATTCAATGTTGTTGTTGTTGTTGTTGTTGTAATAACATATTAACAATATACAATATATATAGATAGAATAATATAATTACTTAATTACTAAAATAGGATCTTAATTTAATTACATTCCCATTAAAATATCAATAATTTACTATTAATTTTTTTTCGCTCTCTTCCATGAAATAGGAAAATTAACTCAATTAAATTTATATTTGTATATATTTAATATAATAAACAATATATCCTAATATATACAATAATGTATTGATCATATATATATATATATATATATATATAAAATACTTTTTTTTTATATACATAAGAAATTATTTTATATATAGTATATAAGTTTATCCATAAAAAAAAATATATATATATGGTATCTAATAGTGAAATATACGTATATATAAGTACAAGAATATATATACTTGTTCAAGGAATTGTATAATATATATCATAAACAATAGTATACTATTTTATGGATTAATGCTAGCTGAGTATATTGGGATGTTTAGAAAAGTAATTAATGTGTTTTGATATGTATTTAATTTGGTTATCACTAATATAGGAAATTCCTTATTATTAGCCTTTTATTCATAGCAACATTTTTTTATTTATGATATAAAATTATACATATACTCTAAATATAGAGTATATATTGGAGATTATGAAATTTAGTTAATAGTTGTAGATTATGAAATATTTTACTTATTTACTTGTATTATGTAACTTTCCCTTTTTTCAAGTTGGTAGTACTAATTTATTGGGTAGACTGCAAAATGGGCACAACGGAAGATTGATATTAGGTGTGTAGATGATGAAATTTTATTAAAAGTAAATTCACAAGAAATTCGAATTATATTAAATCCAAGGTATATTAGTCCGAACAAATATTATGGAATATAATTGGATTAATAAGAATTAGTATGGATTTAATTGAAAGACCAATTTAATTGGGCTAGTCTATCTTGTATATATTAGCCCGAAGGTCCGTGCCACGTATCAAATATGGCGCTCAAATCAAGTCAAGGACCAATCAAATCATACGTGCATGTGACGCAAACATGCCAAGACAATAGAAGAATAATCAAATGTCGCCAAGTGTTCAAATGATGTTCAACCAATCATATACAAACCCTAGCTCTCCCCTGCAACTATAAATAGGGGTCTTCACAAAGCTAAAAAAAAGAAAAAAAATACATATTAGCTCTCATGCAAGTCTTTTAAGTTTGTACATGATTATATAATTCGTAGTGAAATACATAATATAATAATATTATTTTTGTATATAGTATATAATATTACTTGATATATTCTTTGTCCTAATATATGAATACATTACTCTATGTGACAACCAATTACACTCTACAATAACATATAAAGTATTTTCGGAAACAGCCTCCCTACCTTCCAAGGTGGGGGTAAGGTATGCTTTTGGTCACATAGAAAAGGCGAATATGGTTCTTGGGATCCAATGGTATGTTGTTGTTGTTGTTGTTGTTGTTGTAATAACATATAAAGTATACAATATACAATATATAGATAGAATAATATAATTACTTATGGATTACCACTAAAATAGGATCTTAATTAATAATTGACACCCATCCCATTAAACTTGGCTTCCTTTCTGCCATCACATATTTACTATTCAATTTTTTTTCGCTCTCTTCCATGAAAATAGGAAAATTAACTCAATTAAATTTATATTTGTATATATTTAATATAATAAACAATATATGCCTAATATATACAATAATGTATATATATATATATATATATATATATATATATATATATATATATATATATATATATATATATATATATATATATATATATATATATATATATAAAATATTTTTTTTTTATATATACAGAAATTATTTTATATATAGTATATATCTAGTTAATATCCATAAAAAAATAATATATATGGTATCTAATAGTGAAATATAATATATATAAGTACAAGAATATATATACTTGTTCAAGGAGTGTTCAAATATAATATATATCATAAACAATAGTATACTATTTTATGGATTAATGCTAGGTATCTTGAAGTTGCCAGTATATTGGGATGTTTAGAAAAGTAATTAATGTGTTTTGATATGTATTTAATTTAGGCGCGCGCGGTTATCACTAATATAGAAAATTCCTTATTATTAGCCTTTTATTCATAGCAACATTTTTTTATTTATGATATAAAATTATACATATACTCTAAATATAGTACGTTGCAAAAGAAAACAAGTATATATTGATGGATTATGTAATTTAGTTAATAGTTGTAGATTATGAAATATTTTACTTATTTACTTGTATTATGTAACTTTCCCTTTTTTCAAGTTGGTAGTACTAATTTATTGGGTAGACTGCAAAATGGGCACAACGGAAGATTGACATTAGGTGATATGGTCCAAGAACAATAGTCAAATTTCTGCAGTTTAATAGTTTCATACAGTTTGTCAATGTTTTCTTCCCCCTTCATAAACTAACAAAAACAAGATTTTTTTTTTTCAACAAAAGAAAGAATCATGTAAGTACCATTCGCATCTTCTTGGTATAAATAAAAGCGACAATAATAGGTATAAAGATAGTGACATGAAAAATGAGAGTGTGATTTGATATTATTTACTTACCTTCCTTATGGGAAATTGCTTGGCAATAATGTGAATATTGTCAACCACTTGTATAGTTTTCATATGTGACAATTGACATTCACATCTGATCGGTGGTAAATATTCCATCACCAAGATTTCCAGTTTGAATTTTGAGAATATAAGTCTTTAACAGAAAACATTTTACTTTAAACAATGAGACTTGCTGTGATAATCCAAATTGATTACAAAGATGCGCCCAAAGACCGCAAAAGAAATAAAAAAAAAAAAGGGACAGTAAGTTTCGTAGGAGCATGTCCAAAGCCAAGAAAGCAAAATTCACACACGATTAAAAAAAAAAAATGAGCCAATATCAAAGCAATTTGAATTGACTCGAGTCATTTTCCGACGCCGCAAACCGTTCGTGATTGGGATGTTCCTAAGTCAAGATATAAGATTTTTTCACACACGAACCAAAAATGATTCTCGATCAATATCTGGAGCAAATATAGATGCAATTGGGTCGTGGTTTCAAGGCAGACGTAGCCTTCACGAGTCTAGTTTCCGAAACATCAAGCGGATCATGATTTTGTTCCTACATTGAATGAAGATGCAGAGCTGTGAAGAAAGTGACGTATGGAAGGAAATTACTGATAGAGATGGGATCCAGCTATTCAAATTGACTCTTGTATTTATAGATGTCAAAAAGTTCCTATATGGACTACACAAAGAAATTCTTGTACAGTATGAATCAAAGTTATGAAAACTTATATTGGAGTTTAGGTTTATATTGATATGGAAAGTCAATCTAATAAATAATAAGGAAATACATGCAAATTATGAAAAGTTTAGGCTTATATGAAAAGATTTGAATAAAACAAGTGAACGGGAATTCCAGATGCCATTCTTAGTAATTAATCTGCATCAAAAAATGAAAAACATTAGCCACTTTCTACTTTCAAATGTACTACAAGAAATGTTAGTTTGATCTACGTGGACAAAATTATTTTGATTCCTAAGGGTCAAGTGGATGTCTTAGTGGATAAAGGCTATAATTGAAGGGGTTAATCAAAGTCTCGAGTTCGAAAAGTTTGACACTCAAAAAGGGGGCATTTTAATGAAATTTTATTAAAATTCACAAGAAATTCGAATTATATTAAATCCAAGGTATATTAGTCAGAACATATAATTGATTAAATCAATTAGTATGGATTTAATTGAAAGACCATTTAATTGAAGCTCTAACATGAACTTTAAATGTTTAGACTAATCAAAAACCCGTGAATTGACAAAAGAAGAGCTTAATCAAATGTAAGCAATGTTCAAAATGATAAGGTTCAACCAATCATATACAAACCCTTTAAAAAAAGGGGTCTTCACAAAGCTAAAAAAAAGAAAAAAAAATACATGAAGCTCTCATCCGCAAGTCTTCCGCATACTAAGAAGTCTTGAAAAAGTGATTAAAGCTCGACTCCGCATTCGTAGTGAAATATCAACAACAAGTGATCTGTCCATTCAAGACAAGTAAAGCCCTCGATTAGGGGCCGTATCGTGAGGAGAAGAATAGATTACATCTTTTTATTTAATTTTCCAAAAAATATTATTCTTTGTCGTTTATTAGTCTTTCGATTATTTTGCTTTTTACAAGGTGATATGGTCCAAGAACAATAGTCAAATTTCTGCAGTTTAATAGTTTCATACAGTTTGTCAATGTTTTCTTCCCCTTCATAAAACTAACAAAAACAAGATTTTTTTTTCAACAAAAGAAAGAATTGACTTACATAAATAAAAGCGACAATAATAGGTATAAAGATAATATTGAGAGTGTGATTTATATTTTTCTAGTTATGGGAAATTCCATAATGTGAATATTGTCAACCATGTATAATTGACAATTGACATTCAATCTGATCGGTGGTAAATATTCCATTATTTATATGAGAATTGTTTAACAGAAAACATTTTACTTTTGAGAGACTTGCTGATGATATATATCAACGCGCGCACACGAAAAAATGTTCAAATAATTGACTCTTCATTCTCTTTTTTTTCCAATTGAATAGATTGAATGACGTTGGAAAGCTGTATGCTCTTTGTTTAACAAAGTCCACACAACTCTATAATTTTATTGGATTTATTTATTGATTTATCAGTACACATGGAGATATGAACAAATTTTAATGAAAACAAGTGGTCCAAATTCTTAGTAATTAAGTCAAGGAAATGACAAGATCTAGTCTGCTGTCCGTTTCAATAATTGATGAATAATCTTCATTCTGATAACTCAAAAAAGTTAATAAAATACTCCTATATCACCAAAATAGTCAGTCATACAATAACTAAAATCAAACTCACATTTGCCTCTAACAAACCTTAAATGTTTAGACTAACAAACGATAATCACTTTTTTTTGGGTCCCCATCATCAATATTTCTGGAAAAAAATTAGTTAGACTTGTTTGCTTTTGACCAACAAAGTTTAAATGTTTATATTGTTTTGACCCACGGGCAGATTCAATATTTAAAGTTTATATTTTTCTAGTTAGGGTTCCACCTGTCCAATTTTATTTAATTGATTTTAAATCTATTATTTATATTTGTTTAACGAATTTTTAAGTATATATCCGCGCGCGCACACATTAATGGTTTGTTACATCCAAATTAAATACTCCTATCCCATTTAACACGCCAGTAATCATAGCAGTTTAGTGGTCAGAGATACCGAGTGAAGGTGTTCCACATGCAAAAGCTAACGATAATCACTTTTTTTTTGGGTCCCCATCGATGTCCCAGTATGGCAGTATCTGATTTAGGACTAGATAGGGGATTCGCGTTGAAAAGTTTCATTTGAGTGTAAAATTCTTCCTATCAAAGACGTTATTTCAATTTATGACCCCGAGACCTCTAATTAAGGATAGGGGGATACTTATTACCCCGTCACCCTGAGGCGGATCCAAGATTTAAAGTTTATTGATCCTACAACGACATATTTCAAGTTAATATATTACAATATAACTGAGTTATATATAATAAATTTTTTAAAATGTATACAAATTTGAATAAAAGCTACTGAATTGTTCCCGTGAATCCATATGTATAGATTAAGCTAGCTAGATCCGCCTCAACGATAATCACTTTCATTTGTTTATAAACAATACTTCTATGCTTTTTGGCTATTCAGATTTAAAAAAAAAACTTCACAAAGCTAACCATCACTTAAGTGTAATTCCACATCATTAGAGTCTTAGAGATCGTTTGACTTGTAAACAAAAGTCATGATGACAGGATTGTCACAATACTAGGATGATTAATAACTAGGGTACTTACCCGTGCTACGCGCAGTCATAAAAAGGTATAAAATATGAAGGTTATAACTTTAAAAAAGAAATAATATTTATTAATTAAACATCTTTTCATGTTTTTACTAATTTTTCATGATTTGTTGATAATTTATATATAATATTTTGACTGAAAGAATATTGGGATACATTAAGATTGCTACGAAGCTACGCATTAAAATTGATATATGTTAACTTGAACGGAAACAAAAAAAAAAGTAATGAAGAAGAGAGGGAAAAAAAGATAACGTAAAAAATGGGCATTGCATACCTAAGCCTGGTTTTGTTTAATCATTTATAAATAATGTAATATAGTTTTAAGATATACAATAAAAAAGAATTTTCACTCATTTATGTATGAATATACACAAATGATTGAACTTGTGAAGGTGTTAATATTAATATATAAAATGACAAAAATTTAGATTTGCCCCGATTACTTGTTAACATGTCGGCTGAACTATTTTTATTATGCTTTAAACTTGAACTCTTTCATGTAAAAACTTTTGAAATTTCAAATAAAATGCAAAATGGAAAAAACCATTTGGTGGACTTTACTAATGAAAGCAAACAGTTCATATATTAGTGAAATTTGAAACGATTGTTAGTTCCCAATAATGGAATTAAATATTATAATCCTTTTATGGAAAAAAATTGCCAACTTCTGTTTTGTGTCAGACTATTAATAATTTATACGGTTGTGTATTTATACGGTTGTGTTATTTTGAGTATCTACTTCTACATAATACACATTATCAATGAAACTTATGTAACTTTTGTATAAGTTTTAAAGAGTACTAAAAAAGGTAAAATTAAAACTAAAATTTAGTTGATTTCATTTTATATAGCTATATTAAATGTACAAATAAAAAACACTCAATTCAATTTTAGTTGTATATTTAGAAACTTAATTTTTCTGACATAATCTGTTAATACTAAAATCTTTTAGCATGCAAAAAAAATGGCAATAAAAAAAATTATCAACTAATTTATGTAGACAATCCTTTGACTGTTTATCACATCTCCAATAATCACCTACTAAACAAAACAAAGAATTAGTTATGCAGTGAAAAAAAGAGATCATCAAATAACTTATTTTGCAAAGTCAAATTTAAGAAAGACTAATTGTCCTTAGCCTCAAATCTTCCTGTAGTGATTCTCCAATTTTCTTTTCATCTGTCCATCATTGGTCTTCTTCTTTCTCCGAAATAATATGTTTCAAAAATCGATGAGCTACGAATAAGAATAGTAAGAAGATATCAAAAACTAATTTATTGAATGAGAATTTTAACACCTAGGAACATACATGAATATTTTTAATGCAATAAAAAAAGAACAACACAAAAAGAATAACATACCCAAAAAGAAAAGTAGAATAAGAGTATATATATATAGGGGGGGGGGGGGGGGGGGGAATATAATTGAGTATCAAATGGCAGAGGAATGAATTGTCACTATAATTATCAGTCATTAATTATGAAGGATAAAACGGCTTTAGGCTTGATTATGAATAAATATTACTATTACGTGGAAATGGATCAAACAGAGGGTTACTTAGACTTATTACAATGTTGAAGGTGGTGTGGACTCTTTCAAAGGCTCATTTAATGTATGAGGCTTTTGTGTTATTCTATTTATTTAGTAAATTAGTAAATTTTGTAGAGAAATGAAGAAAAAATTGTCAAAAAAAGGAGAATACCATGTTGGTGTGATTTTAATTAGGCGTCATAACTTGTATATTAAATTAGGAATTATGGAATTAATTACTAGTACTAATTAAGAGTAGAAGTTATAAAGATGAACGGGTGTGAGTTATGAAAATGACTTTTTAAATTAAAATAAAATAATTAAAAATGATATAAAAATGAGAAAAAAGATAAATAGAATCCTTGACCATGGGGAGGTGCCACATAAGATTGTCTATTTCTAGCTTTATATTATATATAGATCCTTTTAATTTGCAGATACTTTATTATTTTTTTTTATTTTTTTTGTGACGAATGTTTAGTTCATCGCATTGAAAATAAGATACAGTGCACAATGAAAAAGATGTGTTTGACTTTGATTTGAATAAGGTTTTTATTACATTTTTACGTCTATTTTTAAAGTGAATGGTACGAACAAAAGAAAAAAAAAAGAGGTAACCAAGGATATTTCAGTTTTTAGGTGATTTTTTTTTCTAGGGCTGATAATCTTGAGATTATAATTCAATGTCGAATCTTGTATAAAATAATATCTCAATTGTGGTATAAAATAATCAGGTATATATTACTTACATCAGAGATAAAGATTCAAACAAATGCGAAATCAAAAAATCCCGAATTTGATAATGAGATCGTTTTTCTAATCTCGATAACCAATCGACTCCAAGATGTATGCAACAACCTAACATCAAGAACAAGTTAGAATATGAGCAAGAATACTATAAGAAGTTTCCATTTATCTTGAGTCAAAACTTAAGTGACATTCATGCTTTCATACGTAGACCTATAGACCCAACCCCCCCCCCCCCCCTTTTTCCCTTCTTCTAGGTCAAAGACTCAAAATATGGTTCAAGAAGTTGAAAGAATGAGATGGAACAAGAGTGGCGTTGGGGGTGTAAAATGTGACAGAAGGATAGTCCAATTCACGAAATATTTTGCGTTTACGTAGAATTAAGGGAAGAACTAGTCAAGGGGGTGTAATGTGAGAGATCTTTTTATTTTTTTTAAGTTAAACATTGTTTTCATTGATCATTGAGAGACTTTGCTTTATTCTCTTTATACATGATCATTGAGTAGAGACTTCTATTATTAGCCTAACCAAAAAACAGAATCTATACATTGCTTTTAAGGAGGTAATGTGAGCGATCTATACCGTACATAACTTAAGTATTAATGTTTGATTTCACGATTCAAATCCCATAACCTATAAATTAAATGAAGATAATTTTACTATTGCTCCAAATTTCTCTTTGCAATATGTGACAGAACATGTCGTTAAAAAGACACAAGAATCCATGTAGCACTTTAGTTAAAAGTAGCAATTTGCTATATCAGAAACGATACAAAGGAGACTGTATAAAATTACAAAGAATACTAATTTAGTTTGAAATAAATTGAGAGAATAATCTTGTAACACATACTCATAACTCGAATCTTTGATCGTGATTAAATAAATAATGCGTTTGATCGGTTCGACTAGGAATTGCACAACGTTGCACAACGTATCTAAGTGTCAATTTATATAATCATATACTATTTTTTTAATTTTTACATAACATAATTTTCCAAATTGTATAAGTTTTCAGTCAAGCAGGATCGAGTGAATAGTTACCACATATATGAAGTGTGTGTTCGTACAATTTTCTTGATTTATTTTTTAGAAATTAAAGGGCCTAACAATTGAAAACATTATCTCTTGAACACATGTCAATTGACAATCATCAGAAGAGAGATCCCATAGTGCACTATTTATCATTGGAGTATTGATTTTTTCAATTTTTGGTTATCCATCTTTTTTTATTTTTTTTATTTTGTCCCTTATAATTACCTCATAATTAATTATAACATACGACTATATTTAAGAAAGATGAAATAAATTTAAACTGGCACAATAAAAAAGAGAGAGAATGAAACAAGCTTGGCAATGTCAGGAATTATTACTATTAATTAAAATATAGGAACACTAATTAGGAAAATCATGATTTAAAAGATATAAAATTTCTTTTACCTCTACCAATTATTTTTTACTTATCTTTCACGTTACTGGAACTTAATTTTAATACATTGATCGATAATGTGGTGCTATTTTCGCTTCTAGAAACTATATAATACAAAAAGAGAATAAAGCAAAGTCTGATGACCTATTGGTTCTAAATATATTAGTAGTAAATAATAAATAAAGAAATGTGCGTTTTCATCAATCTTTTTATAAAATAATATACTCCTAAAGGCACACTATTTCCTCCACTACAAGAAAGCATAGTACTTAATATAATATCATCCCTTTTGTTTTCAGTGCTACAACACTGGAATGCTAATTTTCTAGTAAATTGAACAAAACATTGGTTCATGAACGGGATTAATTAAGATAATATTTTTTTCTTAATGGGATTTTTAGAACTGTGAATCTCATGTACATTGCATGTAGCTCGTAAGATTAATGAAGACCATATTCATGAGAAACTACATGTGATACGCTTTTAACTTAATTACATAAAATTTCTTCTGTTTAGACATAAAAAAACGTGTGTTTATACATACTGTATATCTATACTATACACATATAAACACGGGTTTAATTGTTCAAAGTTTGTGGGGTAATGAGAATTTGAGCAATGGAAATATCTTATAAGTTGCATTAACATTCATGAGACTATATATACTTGATATACTTTTTCACTTTTTTTTTCCCCGCAGATACTCGGATCAGCTTGTGCGGGTTTTGATTATTCCATTAAATATATGCTTATACATTAATTATCTTCTCAATAATAGTATATTCCTAAAGACACGCAGTAATTAACTCCACCAAGAAAACATCACTAATAGCTTCATCCCTTTTGTTTTCAGATCTATAATAAGAGCTGTTATTTTCATAACTTTTGATGAGTAAAATCTTTTGTTCAACTTGCATTTGAGGTATCCTCTTTTCGGCTGACTGTAATGGTAAAGTTTCAAAGGAGATATACTTTGAATAAACATGAATCACATGATTATGGTAGGATGGATACAATTTCTTAATCTTTAATTAGAAGTTTCAGGTTTGATTCCCGAATGAAATAAATTTTGATAGAAAATGCCTTCCTGTTTAATAGTGGGTCTTATATCTACAAATTTGAATTACTCGAGATTCAAAACGAATACCCGAATAAGATTAAAAAAAAAAAATATGCATCAGTTACACGGATTGTGAATAAATAAAAAACAAAATTGAAAAGGACAAGTGTTGACACGCGTCTACTAGACCTCAATTTCAAATTAGTTCCCTCGATTTTATAAATTCACAATTGATCAATATTAACTTATGCTAATTTTATTTGTATTGGGCAACAACAGTAACATACCCAACGTAATTTTATAAGTGGAGTCTGGAAGAATATACAAAGACTCTATCCCCATCTTGTGAAGATAGAGATTGTTTCCGAAAGACTCTCGGCTCAAGAGACACATAACAACACATTTTGAAAAAGACAATACAAAGTCAAAAGGCATAGCAAATAATAGAGAAAGTGTAACATATCATTCAAAGCAAAATAAAGAGATAACTGCATCACAAAAACCAACAGGTAGTAGCAGAATCTAATTGTAACGCGTAATTCAAAAGGGAAATTTGCACTATTGCCATTATTCGGGGGTGGTCTTTAATTTTTGCCCCTCAAATTGCTAGTCTTTAATTTTTTTTCTCTTTGCCTAAAACACCCGAGGTTCTGAGTTCGAACCCCAGTTCAGTAAAAATAATAATAATCACAAAGGTAGTTTCATAGCAAAATTAGGCCTATTCGAGCAAAGTACAAAAAAAAAAAAAAAAAAAAAAAAAAAAAAAAACTGCCTTGCATTAAAGCAGAATTTTAAACCCTAAACCCTTAAAAATCTGTCTTATAAGGCAGAATTTTCCCGAAGCCTTGCCTTGCAATTTTATTTTTTGACTGAGTGGGGATTCAAACCCAGAATCTCATGGTATTTTTGACCACCTTTTTAAGCGAAGGAAAAAAAAAATTAAAAACGAGCAATTTCAGGGGCAAAAATTAAAGACCAGAGCCTTTGAAGGCCAATCCGTGCAAAAAATGATTCAAAGGCAAAATCTATTAGCTAGTGAAGTAGTTAAAAATAAAGCTGAATGCATCGATGACCCTTAAATTTGTCAGTAAATTCCATTTATACATTCGAATTATGATTTGTTTCAATTGAGCGTTTCAACACATAATAAAGTTTTTATAAACACTTCTGCTCAAATTTTGGAAAAACTTGTTAATGTGATCTCAAGCGCTCAATACATGAACAAGTTAATTACATAAAATATATAGTATATTCTTTAATTGTACACATCACATCAATTGGGACAAGCTTGAGGATTCACAACTTATTAAGACTAGTACGTATAATTAGAGGAAGTGACCTATTTTAAATGGTTAACCTATCCACATAACGATTATGACGTTTGAACATGCAGAAGCTTTTCCAAAAGTTGAGTCAACAATATGTAATATGAACACTACATCATGTGTTCAGCAGTTCAGGTGCTCAATCAAAACAACAGACCGTAGTTCGAATATTAAATGAGATGTACTGATAAATTTAAATGGCCATCAACGGAAAAGATGTTAAGTTTTAATGATCAATTGATCATGGTTACTTCATATGTATACAACTTGAAGCTTATGATATCTAATGATTCTGTAAGTTTTAATGATCATAGCTACTTGATATGTATACAGCTTGAAGCTTATGATATCTAATGAAATAATTAAAGCATGCCTAACAGCCTAAGTTTGTCCGGATACCACCGTAAGAAAAAAAATGTTGAATGAGATATGTATAAACGCGGTTCAAATGGTGATGGAATAATAAGTACTCTTCTCATCTTAATCAAAGGTCTCTCGTATTCAAGCTCTGAGTATGAAATCGTCTTACATAAAAAGTGTTTTATCACCCCTAAAGTGAGAGTTTAGGCGCGAATTCGAATTAATCGAATCTCAAAATGGACACAACGATGGGTAAAAGATATGTACAAACGCGCTGTCGACAAACTGAAATAGGAACAGTATCTTGCTGAAAACAAAATGAAGAAAATACTTAGAAGTTTACAATTATAGACAGAAAAAAAAAAAAAAAAAAAAAAAACAATAGACAATTTTGGCGCGTATGCAGTGGGGTATCTAACATGGGGCATTTAATTATTAGTCACTCTTTAGTTTTTTATTTTAGTATAGGTGACTCAAGTTTTAATTATTAGGTAGAGGTGATAATTTTCTATTAGTGATTAAGGAGTTTTGAAGTTGCCCAAAAGTTTTTATTTTGACACTTTAACCTTCAACTTTATTTTTAACACTTTGCACTCAAGTTTTATTTTTAACACTTTGACCCACCCTCGCCCAGACCCCTCCCCCGACCCCATGCCCCCACCCCCTCCCCTGCCCCCGCCCCCACACCACCCCAGCCAATTTTTTTTTTTTTTTTTTTTTTTTTATTTTCTTTATTTTTTTTCACCCCCTCCTCCTCCCCACCCCCCCCCCCCCCCCCCCCCAAAAAAAAAAAAAAATTTTTTTTTTTTTAATTTTCTTTATTTGTTTTTTCACCCCCCTCCTCCTCCCTCCCTCGCAACCCTCCCCCACCCCCCCCCCTCCCTTGCCCCCCGCCCCCACCCCACCCCAGCCAATTTTTTTTTTTTATTTTCTTTATTTTTGTTTCACCCCCCTCCTCCTCCCAACCGCCTAACCCCCCACCCCGCCCCCCACCCCCCAAAAAAAATTAATTTTTTTTTAATTTTCTTTATTTGTTTTTTCACCCCCTCCTCCTCCTCGCAACCCTCCCCCCAACCCCCACCTTCATCCCCCACGCCCACCCTCAAAAAAAAAAAAAAAAAAAAAAAAAAAATTTTTTTTTTGATTTTCTTTATTTATTTTTTCACCCCCCCCCCTCCTCCTCCTCCTCGCAACTCTCCCCCACCCCCCACCACCCCCCAAAAAAAATTTAAAAAAAGTTTTAATTTTTTCTTACCAGTCTGCACTCCTCTTCCCATCCCTCCCCCTCCCGCCACACACCCCCAAACTATTAAAAAAATTTGATATTTTTTTTAATTTTTTCACTAGCCCCCCTCCTCCTACCACCTCTCACTACCCCCTACCCCCCCCCCCCCCCCAAAATTGCTTTTTTTAAAAAAGTTTTGAAAAGTTTTTTTTTTTTTTTTTTTTTTTTTGCACCACGCCCCTCCCCCACTCAAAAAGAATATTGAAAATAAGTTTTGATTTTTTTTTTTTTGGGTTTAGAAAAAGTTTGGATAAAATTCAGGTTGTTGTTGTAGTGTGTTTGTAGTGAAATAGATGGTTTTCCGTTATTGTCCCGGTATGGTTCGGGGTTTAGGAAAAGATATCCAATAGATGTTTTTTTCTCGTTCTTGTCCGGTATTTATCCTGGTTATGTTTATAGAAGATATCCAACAGATTTATAGTTGTTGCAACAAGTTCTACACTTGTGGCAACAAGTAGATAATCTGTTACAACAACTACAAATCCGTTGGATATAGCTTCAGTTATTTGGTTCTGTTTGTAGAAAATATCCAGCAGATTTGTAGTTGTTGTCCAAGCCAAAATGCTCCATAGTTGTTAATTGCACTGTGTTGTAATAACAGTTATTTGTTGGAACTTTATGACATTTTAATGTTATTCGTTTTTAGAATGTTAATTTCTTTCTTCGTGCTTGTGAACTTGGTTTATATGATATGTTGATCGTGTTCAAATCACAAATGTGTGTGTTGTTAATAAATTGTCGAAATTTAAAGAAGCAAGAATGAATCTGTTATAACAACCTTCCGTAACTTGTTGGGTTTTATCCAACAAGTAACGAGACTTGTTGCAACAACTAGTAACTTGTGTTTTATCCAATGCTAAAAGATTTCAAACAAATAAGCAATACATTGTTGCAACAACTAACGTGCCTTGTTAAAGAACTAAGTTACATGTTGGGGTTTTCCAACAAGTGGAGTGACTTGTTGCAGAAAGTTGGTAACTTGTTGTGTTTTATCCAACAAGAGTAAGGACTTGTTCAACAACTATGTCTTTTCGCAATGTATACTACTATTGTTAATGAGATACTACACTTGTTGTAACAGATATTACGATTGTTGCAACGGATACTACTTGATTCACCCATATTTAGTGATCAACAAAGGGAATCAATGACATTTAGTGATAAACAAAGAAAATCAATGATAAGTAGAGATCAATATATAATACTTAATCAATTTGATGGTAATTTGAGTCAGGAATATGCACTAAATCCAATGATCATTAGAGTGAATTGATGTGAACTACTTGATTCACCCATATTTAGTGATAAGCAAATGAAATCAACGATATTTAGTGATCAATATATAATACTTAATCAATTTGATAGTATTTTGAGTCAGGAAAGATGATCTACTAAGTCAGTATGCACTAAATCGAGTGATTATTATAGTGAATTGATGTGAACTACTTGATTCACTCATATTTAGTGATAAACAAATGAAATCAACGATATTTAGTATATATAATACTTAATCAATTTGATAGTATTTTGAGTCAGGAAAGATGATCTACTAAGTCAGTATGCACTAAAACGAGTGATTATTAGAGTGAATTGATGTGAACTACTTGATTCACCCATATCTAGTGTTAAACAAATGAAATCAACGATATTTAGTGATGATATATATATATATATATATATATATATATATATATATATATATATATATATATATATATATATATATATATATATATATCCTTAATGGATTAGATAGTAATTTCATGGATTAGATGGGCAATTCTAAGTGTATTCTTAGAACAGATATTACAGTTGCTGCAACAGATACCACAGTTGTTACAAAGGATACTACAGTTGTTCCAACAGATACTACAATTGTTCCAACAGATACTACACTTATCGTAAAGAGATACTACACTTGTTTAATGGAGATACTACTTGGTTCACCCATATTTAGTGATCAATAAAGGGAATCGCCATATTTAGTGATAAATAATGGAAATCAACCATATTTAGTGATAAACAATGGAGATCAACCATATTTATTGATCAATATATATACTTAAGCAATTTGATGGTGTTTTGGGTCAGGATAGATGATCAACTAAGTCTAGTACGCACTAAACGGAGTGATCATGGGAGTGAATTGATGGGAACTACTTGATTCACCCATATTTAGTGATAAACAATAGAAATCAACCATATTTATTGATAAATATATATACTTAAGCAATTTGATGGTGTTTTGGGTCAGGATAGATGATCAACTAAGTCTAATACGCACTAAACGGAGTGATCATGGGAGTGAATTGATGGGAACTACTTGATTCACCCATATTTAGTGATAAACAATGGAAATCAACCATATTTATTGATCAATATATATACTTAAGCAATTTGATTGTGTTTTGGGTCGGGATAGATAATCAACTAAGTCCAATACGCATTAAACGGAGTGATCATGGGAGTGAATTGATATGAACTACTTGATTCACCCATATTTAGTGATAAACAATGGAAATCAACCATATTTGTTGATCAATATATATACTTAAGTAATTTGATAGTGTTTTGGATCAGGATAGATGATCAACTAAGTCCAATACGCACTAAATGGAGTGATCATTGGAGTGAATTAGTGTGAACTACTTGATTCACCCATATTTAGTGATAAACAATGGAAATCAACTATATTTAGTGATCAATATATATGTCTACTAAAATCATTAGTAATTTGTTACAACTTCTTCCACAATATGATATGATCTGTTAACATTAGTAACTTGTTTAAGCATTAGTTACTTGTTGGAACGGATTAGTAACTTGTTGAAAATCATTAGTAATTTGTTGCAACTTCTTCCATAACTGTATGATCTGTTGCAACAGATTAATAACTTGTTTAAACAGATTAGTTACTTGTTGGAACGGATTAGTAACTTGTTGAAACAGATTAGTAATTTGTTGCAACTTCTTTAATAATTGTATGATCTGTTGCAATCATTTAGGCAATTTGTCTAAAGAGATTAGTAACTTATTTAAACAGATTAGCAATATCGTGAATATGTTGCAATAATGGAGAAGTTGTTGCAACATATAAGATACCTGCTGCAACATATGAGTAAGTTGTTGCAACATATGAGATACACTCGTAACATATGATTAAGTTGTTGCAACATATGAGATACCGCCGCAACATATGAGTAAGTTGTTGCAATAATTCAAACAAGGTGATTAATCTGTTGCAACAATTAGTCAACTTGCTTAAACAATGATCCATCGTTGAAACATTAGTAACTTGTTGCAACTTCTTCAACAAGTGTATGATCTATTGCAACAATTAACTCATCTATTGCGACATATTTTTTAGTTTTTACAATAATTTAAGCAATTTTTTGATTTTTTTCCAACAAGGTGAGTAATTTGTTGTAACAACTAAGCAACCAAGCAATTCTACTATATGCATCTATTGCAACAATTAGTAAGCAAAATAAATAAGTTCATAAACAGAAATTGTTCAACGTACCACCTTAGCTCCAAATACCACAACTAATCAAAATAAATAAGTTCATAAACATCATTCACAAATAACATAAAGGACAAAATATTTATAATTATTTATGAAAAACTACTATTATACATATAAATAATTATAAAATTTATGTATATAATTTATTGGTTTGGTTCGGTTATTTATTCGATTATTTTTTAATAGAACCATAACCAAACTAAAATATTATCGGTTTTTAAAATTTAAAACCAAACCAAACCAAACCAAATGTCTGTTTTTTTTATTTGGTTTAGTTAAATTTTCGGTTTGGTTTTGGTTTTAACCAAAACCGTGAACAACCCTAGTTGTAACAACTAAAAATCTGTTGGATATTTTCTACAAACGAACCAAATAATCAAGCTATGTCCAATGTGATTTGTAGTTGTTGCAACAGATTGTCTACTTGTTGCAACAAGTGTAGAACTTGTTGCAACAACTACAAATCATTGGATATCTTCTACAAACAAACCAAATAATCAAGCTATGTCCAACAGATTTGTAGTTGTTGCAACAGATTGTCTACTTGTTGCAACAAGTGTAGAGCTTGTTGCAACAACTATAAATCTGTTGCATATCTTCTACAGCGAGTAAATAAATAACGAAACTATGTCCAATGATTAGTAGTTGTTGCAATAGATTGTCTACTTGTTACAACAAGTGTAGAACTTGTTGCAACAACTAAAAATCTGTTGGATATTTTCTACAAACAGAACCAAATAACTGAAGCTATGTCCAACAGATTTGTAGTTGTTGCAACAGATTGTCTACTTGTTGCCACAAGTGTAGAACTTGTTGCAACAACTACAAATCTGTTGGATATCTTCTATAGACAGAACCAGATAAATACCAGGACAAGAACAAAAAAAAAACCATATGTTGGATATCTTTTCCTAAACCCCGAACCATACCAGGACAACAACAGAAAAACCTTCTATTTCACTACAAACACACAACAACAACCACTTGGATTTTATCCAAATTTTTCCTAAACCCAAAACAAAAACAAAAAACAAAAAAATTCAAAACTTCCTTTCAAGATTTTTTTTTTGGAGTGGGTGGGGGACGGATTTTTTTTAAAAAAAAACAAAATTAATTTTTTTCGGATGGGTGGGTGACGTAAGAAACAAAAAAAAAAAAATTCAAAACTTCTTTTCAAGAAAAATTATTTATTTTTAGGGAGGGGGAGGGAGGAGGGTGGTGCAAAAAAAATAATTTTTTTGAAAAACTTCCTTTTTTGGAAGGGTAGGGGGTGCAAAAAAACAAAAAGAAAAACTTTTCAAAAATTTTTTTTTTTTAGAGGGCAAGAGAGAGAGAGAGAGAGGAGGAGAAAGGGGGTGAAAAATAAATTAAGAAAATCAAAAAATAAAATTTAAAAATTTGGTGGGGGAGGTACGGGAGCCGGTAAAAAAAAATCAAATTTATTTTTTTTTTTTTTTTTTTGGGGGGGGGGGGGGGGGGAAAAAAAAACAAATAAAGAAAATCAAAATTAAAAAAAAAATTTGGGGGGGGGGGGGGGGGGGGGGGGGGGGGGGGGGAGGAGGTGGAGGGTGAAAAAGCAAATAAAAAAATTAAAACTTTTAAAAAAAAAAAAATTTGGGGGGGGGGGGGGGGCGAGGGGGGCTATGAAAAAGCAAATAAAAAAAAAAAATTAAAACTTTAAAAAAAAATTTGGGGGGCGGGGGGGGGGGGGGAGGGGTGGGAAGAGGAGGGCTGGTGAAAAAGAAAATAAAAAAATCAAAATTTTTAAAAAAAAAAAAAATTGGGGGGGGGGTGGGGTGTGGGGTGGGGGGAGGGTGGGAGGAGGGAGGGGGGACTGATGACAAAGCAAATAAAAAATATCAAAACTTTTTTTTTAAAAAAAAATTGGGGGTGGGGTGTAGGGCTGGGCGAGGGTGGTAGGATGAGAAGGGGGCTAATGGGTTTTTTTGGATTAAGTTGAGATCTTTTGTATTTTATAAAAGATTAAGAAGTTTTAAAAAATACACTTTGAACCTCAATTATCTTAATCCCATATTTAAATGAGTTTTGAGATGAAATGGTCCCCACAAGTCACCTATACTAATTTCATAACTAAAAAGTCACCTTTAGTTAATTCTTCCATCTAACATAACAAGTGGGGTTCACCCCTAACTTTATGCGTGCAGTATAAACTTATGTATAAAAAATTATAATAAATATTTTTTTTAGATAAAAAAAAAAAAGCTCACTTAGCAAATCAAGAAAGGATTAATTTTGCTTTTCCATATTTGCGCCTATTTAGTGTTATATAATCAAATCTCAATGCCTATTTAATTAGGGATAGTTAATCAAATTACCTATTTTTATTTAAGAGTTACTATTTTTTAAGGGGTGTGTAAATGGCTAAGTAGATTCTTTTTTTTATCAAGAGGGAGTAATAAATATGAACTCATAACTTTAAAAATATAATGCATTCAATATTAAAAATCTTAAAATTAAACATCTAGAATTTAGATCATGAATTCGCCCGCTTATATATTGGAAATGGAGGAACTAACTTACGGCCCGTTTGGCCATAAATACCAAAAATGTTTTCACATTTTTGAAATTTTTGAAGTTGGAATTGGAGTTGGAGTTATATTTGGCCATAGTTTTAGAAATTGTAGTTTTTGATGAAATGTAGTGTAAAAAGTGAAAAAAGTTGAAAATTTTTGAAAAACAAGTTTTTAATATTTCGAAATACAACTCCCGAAAAAATTGTTTTTATGGCCAAACGCTAAAAATAAAAAAAGTGAAAAAAAAATTCGAAAAAAAGTGAATAATTTTTATGGCCAAACGCCCACTAAACAACATTCTTGTTTGTTTCAAACAAACATTTAAACATTTTCAAAAAGAAAGTTGTATATCAATTCTTGGAAAATTCCATCAAGAAACCAAAAGAAAAAGTCACCCTTTTCCTTCTCATTCATAATATCTTTGAAAATTAACACACTTTAATTTCTTCATTCCACTTTTTTCTTTGCTCTTTATTTCCACCCCATTTCTTGTTTCTTTGGACCTCTAAACACTTTCAAATTGAATTACGTTAGTAATATTCAAGTGAAGAGAAAATTAATTTTGATGGGGAATTGTTTTGGAGCTAAGGTTTCTAAATCTAATCCTAGTAGTACTAATCCAAGTTTCTCAGTTAAACAGTTTACTCCAGGTACTTTAATTTTCTGTTTTTATGAACAAATTATGCATCTGTTGTTTTATTTGTACTTTAATTTCTATTTTGGGAACTCTGGGATTTCCATTTCTTTCTTGTTTGTGTACTCCCTTTGTATCATTTTATATATAACGGAGCCAGGATTTTTACTGAGGGGTCAAAATATAAGGACGTAAACACACGTAGTAGTAGTAGTTAGAGGGATTTAACATATAGTATGTATATACATAGAAATACTTGTTGTCTTAAGTATAGAGTTAAAGGAACAGGTTTTAAGCACATAACAAAAGTAGAACTTGTTGTTTTAAGTATATCACGTTTATGTGGCTATGAGAGCATGTCATTTAATGGTATAATGAGAAGTTTAGAGTTTATAAATATAGAAAAGGTGGCATTTATTAGTAGTATTTAATTTCTATTTTGGGTACTTGCAGTTTTCCTTTTCTTTCTTGTTTGTTTGCTCCCTCTGTATCATTTTATATGGCGGTGTTCAGTGACGTAGGCACGTAGCCAGGATTTTCACTAATGGGAGTCAAGAGCTAAAGAGATTCAACATATAGTATATATGTGCGTAAAAAAATAGTTTACCTATTTTTAGTGAAGGGTTGTGCAATGGGTGATGTTTGATTGTGAACAGAGTTAAAAGAACAGATTTTTGGCACTTAACAAACTTAGGATTTCTTGTCTTAAATATATCACATTTGTATGGCTATTAGAGCATGTCAGTAATGGTAAAATGAGAAGTTTAAAATTAATAAATATAGAAAGGTGTAATATTTTTTGGAATGGACTAAGAAGTAGGAGCGTAATGAAGAGAACTAGTAGCTAGCTTTTTTCGAGTTCTCGAATTTCTTGTGAATAAATTTGTTGGAGGTCTTAATTCTTGTAATTGTTGTGCTTTCTGATCTCTTCTTTTCCTATAAATTCCAAGTGCTTTCTCTTTGCTTTCGAAGATCCTGCTTTTTAGCTTGTATGAATTAAGGATGTTATTTCAAAATTATAGCTTTTATATTTAGAGATTTACATGGAAGTATATGTGCAGACACATCAAAGAATTATAGCAATGGCCTTGGCTATTCGGCCATCACGAGTAGCCGCATTGGACATGGTCATTTCTCAACGACTGCAAGTGACGATAATACGTGTTTGAATGGCGGACAGATATTGCCGATTCCAAATTTAAAGATTTATAGTTTTTCTGATTTGAAGTTGTCCACGAAGAATTTCAAGTCCGACTCAGTTTTGGGGATCGGTGGTTTTGGGACGGTGTATAAAGGATGGGTTGATGAGAAGACGCTTGCTCCGGCTAAAGCTGGCAGTGGAATGAACGTTGCCATAAAGAAGTTGAACTCCGAGAGCACTCAAGGATTTGAAGAGTGGCAGGTATAGACATTTGATAGCAAAATGAACTGTCAATACTACTTCTGATGACTCCTTTTATGAAATTAATACACATTTGCGTCCTCTCCATTAGCCACCAGAGTTGTTAAAACATGTGTAACAAATCAGAGTTTCTCTAGTAAGAACTTCTTTAGTAATTTTGTGGTAACTAAGTCCCGACTATATTCTTTATGTTGTGTAACTCACTAGTAATTGTTATGTGAAGAGGAAGGAATAGTACAAGAATTTTCTGCCAAAGTATATCTGAGACTTCCTCTAACTCATGTCAAACTTAGAGAATTCAAATGAAATTAATTTAAATTAATTCAAATGAAATCAGTTTAAATTGGTTCCAATTGGATACATTTCAAGCTAGATCAAGTTTTGCTTTGTTACAATGTTTTTTGCTTCTGCCGTACCTGAAATTAAGAAAGTGTACCGTCTTTTCTTCAGAAAATTTTTATCTGTATACTTAGTTATCTATCGCATTTGTACAGTTTTAACTCTCCGTAACAACATTGTTTGTCCAGATATTTTTTGGCTGCTATAGCAAGATGCTGTTATAGAGAACATATAAATAACATAATTACATTATATGAAAGCGGTTCTAAAGAAAACTTGACCGTTATGATGAAATATTCTTATACGAAGATGACTGTTATAGAGGTCTGACTGTAGTTGGAATGTTCATATCAAAATTTTCCTTCTCTTTTGTTTAGCAAGTAACCTTTCTGTTGGCAGTTATTTTGATTTATGCGTTCCAGTTAGATTCTTTAGATAATGCTCATAATCTGTGTCACTTAAAAATGCAGTCAGAAGTGAACTTTTTAGGAAGGCTTTCTCATCCTAACCTTGTTAAGCTACTGGGATATTGTACGGAAGACAAGGAACTGTTACTCGTTTATGAATTTATGCCGAAGGGAAGCTTGGAAAACCATCTTTTCAGAAGTAAGAAATTAGTGTTAGAAATTCAATAAAACCAAAGCTCAAGTAATAATAGGGTGCGCTGATCAACATGTTTGCTTTGTTAGGGAGTGCCGCTATTGAACCGCTTTCTTGGGATTTGCGCCTCAAAATTGCCATAGGAGCAGCTCGGGGCTTGGCTTTTTTACATACTTCAGAAAAGAAAGTCATTTACAGAGACTTCAAAGCCTCCAACATACTGCTTGATGGGGTAAGCTCTGCTTCCCTTTTTATTGTGGTTGGCGAGTTACCTAATGTGTTACTCATCTCATGTATTTGAACATTTACAAGTACTGATGTATATCATGAATATCTCTGCTTCTAATTTATGTTCCGACAACTTTTCATGAAATGTTTTTCTTCATTTTTTTATCCAGCTTCATTATACATCTGACTTTGGCGATTTTTTGAACTTTCTACTTTGCACATTTTGCTTTGTAGAATTACAATGCAAAAATATCAGATTTTGGCTTAGCTAAACTGGGGCCTTCCGGTGGAAACTCACACGTAACTACTCGTGTTATGGGCACATATGGTTATGCTGCTCCAGAATATGTTGAAACAGGTGAGCACTTTTTTCGAGCCCTTAATATATGTTTTTAATCTAAAATCTACATGTGGAGTTTTTGAGTATTTTCTTTTTCATAAGTGATTCGTGAATAAACACGTAGAACATATTCCAAGATCTCCCAGAAAGATTCAAATTTTACATATTGTGCCAATATTGACACTTTAAATTGAACAACACTACTTTTGTTGCATCTGAGCAATCTGATATGGCATCACTTGCAAGCTATGTTACTCGGATTCTTCAAAAACGTCGACGGGTGCATATCAGATCCTCCAAAAGTCGTGCTTTTTGGAGGATGTGACAACTTTTTGAGAGTCCGAGGACATGGCTTGCCGGTATAGATACATAAGAGTTGGGAATTAACCCCGATAGAAACAAAAAGCAAGAAGCCCGAAAGAAAGCATTTGCAGCGTTACTCCCTCAGTTCCATATATGACATTCTTTTTTTTTTTAATCTGTTCCAAAAATGATCGACCCCATTCTATATTTAGAAACTCTTTAAATTCTAAATTACCCATTTTACCCTTCACGAAATGCTCTAATAGCCACAAAAATGTCATAGCATGTTTAAACCTACAAGTTTTAAGTCACTCTCGGCCATGTTAACAGGCCATCTATATATAAAAAGTGACGTGTATGGATTTGGAGTCGTCTTGCTTGAGATGTTGACGGGCTTACGATCACTTGACACCAAACGACCAAGCGGACGGCAGAAGTTGGTGGAGTGGGTGAAACGGATGCTGTCTAATAAAAGGAAGCTGAAGTCCATTATGGACATTCATATGGCAGGCCAATATTCTTCAAAAGCAGCAATGCTTGCTGCTCAAATCACTCTAAAATGCCTAGAGGGAGACCCCAAGAATCGACCTTCAATGAAAGAAGTAATGGACGTGTTGGAACAGATTGAAGCCATCAAGGAGAAACCAAAAGAATCCAGAAGCAAATCCGAGCATTCTTCTTCTCATCGCCACCGACAATCTCCAAGAAGTCGTCAATCGCCACGTCAGACAAGCGACGGGTCAGGAAAAAGTATGAAGTGAAGAAATTGGCCTTAGTTATGTGTGTATAAATCTCATTTTTTTCTTATTAGTATAAGATCAAGTTATATTGTTCACCATTTTATGGGCATTTCATTTTTGTAACTAAAATTTTGTGTTGTCTGTCACCTCTGTGTTGCTGGTTGCATGGCTTTGACTGTATTGTAATTTATTAAAGGTATTCATAGAAAGCTTGACACTGATTTAGCTTCTGTATTAAGGAAAGTTCAATAGAGTAAATTGAAGCAAACCTCCATTTTATTTTGTTATTCTTATTATTGTTGTTGTTAGCTTTCAATCCTTAGTAAAACTAGTAAGGGTGTTTGGTTGGTTTGCTAGGAAGATTTAATCTCCAATTAAAATCTTGCATAAGTATAGCAACATTTGGTTACTGTTTTTCTTTCCTTCATTAGTAATACCGATAAAATATGTAATAAAAATGGGAGTAGTAGTAATACATGGATTAAAAATTAAATGACAAAATTAACCCTCATAATAGCAAACAAACCATTTTTTTTTTCTTTTGGTTCAAGTATAACACATTTTCATAATAAAACATATGCAATTTTTAGCACACTAATCCAAACATCCAACAAGAGCTAACTCTTGCATTACAATCCCTGCTGTAAACTCAAAGCTTTGTGATGAACATCTTGAATACCCTTTTAAGAGCTAATATGCATAGAAATTTATCTTTCCTCTCTTTAAATCATACAGTGATCCTTTTATATACTAATCTGTTTTGTTTCAACTTTCAAGTCTATTCTGATTATATAACATTCGAAGTCTGATTTTGATCAAGATCTTCCTTCGTATTTGTCAAAGCTAATCATATAATGAACCAACGATAACTTTCAGAACTCAAAGAACAAAAACCTGCACATTAATATTCCAGCAACATACAAACAATGAAACACATTATGCAGCTTTTGAGTAATAAGTTCAGTGGGTTGAGATATATGACTACACCTGAAAAATTAACTTAGCGTCAAGAAAATCTCTTCAGCCTGGTGTATCATAAAAGAGATGCCAGAAGAAACGGGGGTTCGCGAACTATTTATGGGACCAATTTTAACATTGTATGTACAGGCAACTCAAGAACTAGGTCTTCCATAAAATTCCTTCTTAGTCCAAGTGAAAAGAGAGTGGGATACGTGACGTGAGTCTGAAAAATTAAACTTTCGAATATTTATTTCCGACAAGATTTGACGCTGCTTGTGTCTGAAATCAATCAATTTCATCAGATAAGACCCCATCAGCTGCTGTGTTGTCCTATAGAAGAGAATATTGACACTACTGTCCAAGATTTCCGAGAAGTCGCTCTACTGCAGCATGAACATTGCCTGCAGTGGCAGTCAAGAAATGGGTTTCTTGAGTGTCAAAGAAACCCATTTCTTGTAACTGCGTTAGCTGAGTAGCGTATAATTCCTCTGGGGGCACTGCAACAGAGCATCAAGAGGAAAATTAACAAATTGTTAAGTCGGAGAGAGAGAGAAATATAAAAGAAGGAAAGCAAGAGATAGAAGTTAACCATTAGGTCTGTTGGGGACACCCAAGCCCCCGGTCCCAAGTCCACCAAACATGTTCATAAGCATTTCCATTCCCGGGTTGCCAAGTGCTGCAATTATCCAAACCACCACACTGATGTGAGTTAACTAAACCATAATTCCATACACAGAAATTGCATCAACAACCCTGAATTTTATATGGCTATTTGACAAGTCAAAATAGATTTAGCAGTTCCCTATATATATTGTATCACTGACAATCAATAGCTATCTCTTTTGATCAAGTCATGAAATAAGCAAAGGGACAAGAATCCAGCAAAGTCATCAAAAGTAATAACTATCTCTTTAACAACCTGAATAATGGTTTCACAGTCAAGAATCCAGTTTGAACCCAAATGCCATAAGCCAAACAAACTAAGATAAGTAATGTTTCTGCAACGTAGCTAAGGACTTGACAAATAAGTGTCTATATTTACAAAAGAAATAATGTACATGAGAATTTAGGGGTTGAAGGTGTGTGTTGTTCCTAGTGGACCCTATTGCGCCAAAATAAGAGCAAGCTTTGGAAACAAAAATGTGAAGAAAAATTATATTTTCCAAGATAACATTATTAACATGAGAGACCAGCTATCGTGCAGACTAATTCAGAATTACTTGATCGCAGTGATAAAGAATATCAAGTTCGAAGAACTGAAGAATGGGATTTACCTGCTCCACCAGCATTTTGCCCCGGCTGTCTGCAAGTAGAAAAAGGAACTTTGTCAACAAAGAACAGCAACAAGTTTGTCTCGTATTAGATAGGATTTGTCCATATTTTGGCAAGTAAAAATGAAAATATGAAAGGTGAATTTTCTCTTCTTCGGCAAGCTTATTTGCGGAAAAGGCGACACATTTGATAATTCAAGCAAATATGCAACCCGTGTAAGATAAATCAAGAAGCATTTTTCCAGCCAAGGAAAAAGCTAACTTACTGGTTTGTTTGCTGTTGCCCAAGTTGAGATGCAAGCCCTTGCTGAAAAGTCGCAAGTTGCTAAAAAGAAAGGAAAACGATTTAGAAGACGAACAAGACAAATTACAAAGGAACACTATAATAAAATAATTATACACTGATCGAGCTCTCTGCTCAGAATCTCAGACAGACATCAACAGCCCCCTTTTTGCACCCTTGCACCAATAAACCCTATAGAGGTTCTCTCACCTAGCAATGGCACATGGATGCACTCCTCTCGAGTGTCATTAATGATAAAAGTCACAAAAGTTTTACCATTACCGAGAAAAAATGAATGGGATCACCCATGCCATTTAGTTGCTACATCTCATGCACCAAATGCACATTTTAAGCAAGCAAGACCTTCTAAGTGTGGCAAGAATTCTTTACCTGCATTGTCTCAGGTGATGTCAATTGACGAATAAATTCAGGATTTTGCATCATTTCTCTAAGCTGTGGGTTGGAATCGAGCATGCTTCTAAGTTGTGGGTTCAGCCCTAAAACCTAATCACCAATGTTAAATGAGAAGCGTGATGAGAAACTTTCTGTCAAAGAGACAAAGAAGAGCCCAAGGAAACGGACATCCAGCCATAAACTAAACGACTGGATGCATATTTTCAGTCAAGACAAATAAATAAATACCTGGTTCATGTACTGAGGATTTGAAAGGAGAGATTGCATCATTTGTGAGACGGCAGGGTTCTGCATCATTTGATTTAGAGAAGTGGTATCAGGCATGCCACCTATACCAGGCATGCCACCTAGCATTTGCTCCAAACCTGGGGAAGCAAGCCCACCTAAGCCAGGTGGTGCAGCCCTGGTATCGCCAGCAGTATTTGACCTAGCAGTGGTATTGGCTTGGGCAGCTCCAGCTGGAACAAGTCAATGTATAAGTAAAAACATAATCATTTAATTCATACTTATCCAATTACATGACTTCGTGAGAAATATAGTTCGCAAATAAGGCATAGTATAATGATTACCCAAGGACACTAAGAGGTCAACATAATTATGTCTTCAACATGAAGGGTTAAAATAGTTCAATCAACATTATTAAGCTTACAAGAAACTTGGAAATATTTTTGTGGACGAAAATTGAAAGGGAAAAGAACCATCTTTTACTGT
Source organism: Lycium ferocissimum (assembly GCF_029784015.1). Lineage (NCBI taxonomy): Eukaryota > Viridiplantae > Streptophyta > Magnoliopsida > Solanales > Solanaceae > Lycium > Lycium ferocissimum. Next base: position 26,950,267 of record NC_081352.1, on the reverse strand, counting down.
TCTACAGTAAACAAAAGCAGTAAACAAATTTTGATAAGAAATTCATAGTGCTTGATGACCATTAAATTTTGTTTAGTGCTAGGGATATGAAAACACAAATTGTAACAAAATTGAACAAGTTTAGAAGAGGGCTACTAATTGCAGGAGAATCCCAAGTTCAATAAAACAAGAGATTAAGTAAACAGTTTTAACTTAAAAAATAGAATAAAAGAAATTTAAGAAAAAGTAAACAGTTAGCTCTTTCGAGATGTTTTTAGGAGAAACAAAAATCAGTGCACATGATTAAGTAGATTGTATCATGTTATTTCACTTTCGGTGTAAAAAAGAATATGCAAATGAGCAACAACAACAACATGCCCAGTGAAATCCCACAATGTGGGGTCTGGGGAGGGTAAAGTGTACGCAAACCTTACTCCTACCTCGGAAGGTAGGAAGGCTGCTTTATAAGAATTCATACAGTCCCTCTAAAGTTTAGAAGAGGGCTATACTTTTGGCTTTTTTGCTCACTTGTACAAAAATCCTAGCACTACCTTTGTGCTGCTTTATGAATACAATTATTAACATTTAAAAAAGAAGTAAACAGTTTATATTTCTAGCCAGTCCAAATGATTAAAGAACAAGAGATGGTAAAAACTTACTGCCTGCAGATGCCCAAGGATTAGGAAGCGGATTAGTATTTGGGGCAGGCACATTATCAGTTGTCTCAGAACCAGTAGTTGGAGGGTTGTTTGACTGCTGTCTGCCTTGTCCACCACCTTGTGCTCCCAAAAGAGCTGCAAACGGGTTAGACCCCACATCATTTCTTGCATCTCCAGACAATGTTGATGCGTTTAGGAATGGCTCCTGGACATTTTCATACATACGCCTCAGCATGTTAAATCCCTCAGGAGAAGATTCAATATTGCTCATGGCCCTGTCTGTATTGCGCATCATCTCACGCATAATTTCAGGGTTTCGTGCAGCCTCCATTGTCTGTCGAAGAGTAGCAGGATCATTGAGTACGTGAGCAAGCTCAGGATTACGATCCATGATCTCTCGCATTTGGGGATTGTTCATGATCATGTTGCGGATGGTATCAGGGTTATTCATTAAATTCTGAACAAGAGGCATATTCAACATATCTCTCATCATGTCGGGGTTTTGAGTTAACTGCTGCTGGACCTGCTCAAAATCTGGAAGCCCAGCTCCAAACAAACCACCACCACCACCAGCACTTCCAAGACCAGGAAACATTGAAGCTCCAAGGCCTGGTCCTGGAAATGGTCCACCTGCATCAGAAGCAGCATCTCTTGGTGCATTCTGAACAGTATTTGGACCTCCAGCATTGGTTGCACTTGCAGGATTTGCAGAGGGAGCTGGGGCAGAACCTCGAACCAAATGAACAGTGTGATCCGCCTCCAGACCTATAAAGCACAAAGTTAAAATAAGCTAGATCACTACGATTATCACTGACAGCTTGATAACATGTGACACGCAGATGCACAAGCAGATATAAGTGAAGCTTGGCACTGAGTGCTAGTAGTGTATCACTTCTAAACTCAATCTTGAAAGTTTTGAAGTGATAATTAACCGATCATGAACAACTTGACAGGTGTCAGAGTATCTTCATGTAACAAATAATGCAGAATTAGAAGTTAATCACAGGGAAAAGAAGATTTAATCACAGGGAAAAGAAGATATTCCGTCCATGCAAAACTGTGCATCACAAGGAGGGTGGAACCACACAATACATCCAACAAAGAGTCGCACAAGCCCCTTTTTTACGCCCTTCTCACTCAAAAAAGAAAAAGAAGATATTCCATCAATATAAAACTGAGTGTGCCAAGGAAAGTGGAATCACATATTACATTCACCAAAAGTCGCACAAGCCCCACTTTTCACCCATCTCGCTTCACATTTTTACCACTCTAATATTGATAAACCAAAAAATCCAATGGCATCACTCTTTCATCTATATACTAATCCGACTTTTCAATTAAAACTTGTACAAAGTCGAATATTATGATACAGTGAACATTGTAATGTAACAGAAAAGACCTTATGTCTCTCAAAATTACATATACTTGTCAATTCACGTGACATCCCATGTAACAAGCTTTTTAGTTATAAATGGTGTACTAATACGGTATAGTTTAACAATAGCTTCCCACAAGTCAAAACTATTACTTCAGAACTTTTTAGTTATCCCCTCAATCTGCCAGACACTTGAGGCTAACAAGCAGCACCTCTCTTTCACTGTCTTGGTAACATGTTATCAAGTAAACCAAATGCCCGTGTTCTTTTTATCAAGAAAACACCCACGTTGAGTAATTTAGATACCAAAAGCATATTAGCAAACAGTACACTGGCCACATATATTGAAGCCAATAACACTTATTGTCTTCATCTTTGCCACCTTCAGCGGATAAGCCCCAAAAATACAATTTTCATACATTTAACAGCAACAGCAATTCCCATTACAAGCATAATAATAAAAAAATTCAAAACAGCAGCAACAACTACTACTATGCCTCTATTGGAAGCTAGTTTGGGGACAGGCAACTTAATCCTCAATATCCAACTCCACTCTACCCTTTGCTGGTTTTGTTCCAATTCTCAGTAGTTTACCGCAATAGTTCAATAACCAAATCAAAATCGCAAGCTACTAATCCTCTACCTGAAGAAACTTATATATCCATATCTAATGGCCTCAGAAGGGTTCGATTCCGAGACGGCGAGACCAACTTAAGAAAACCGGATATTGGAACACAACAAAGGGAGGCGTGGACAGTCAGGTAATCTCTGGTTTAATGAACTTGGATGGTGGATAGTTAAGGATAGTCAATATAAGAATCTAGCTGAAGCAGAGAGAAAGGCGTAATAGAAATCCGGATTTTCTCCAATTCTTAACACTGTTCTTCTGAATAGATCTGTCTAAAATGACAGGTTTGGAAATGAAGTTCAAAGTAGGGAGAGGATCATCCATCACACACAATAGATACCTCGATACCTTGAAGAAAAGTTGAACAAGCTGGTTCAAAACAGTGCTGCCAAAGGCGACAGCGCCCTAAAGCGAGACGCAAAATATGTTGAGCGCTTCGCCTCACTTAATGTGAGCTTCAGTGTCGTCATCAAGGCTTTAAAACATACTTTTCATTGACAATGAGCGTCTCCTGAAGAGGCAACACTAAACAATTGATATTTCACTTTATCATAATTTTTTTACCAATTTCTTTGTCCATATATTTGTTGTTCATGCTTATTATTATTAGTCTTGGGCTACACACACACACACACACACACACACATACACATATATATATATATATATATATATTCTCTATTTGCGCCTTTTTCATTAAAGCCCCGCTTTTATTTGGGTTTAAAGCCCCAACTGACTTTAGAGCTTTTTTGCGCTTTTTGCTTTTGATAACACTGGTTCAAAAGGGATCTGTTAAAGAGTACCTTGAGAAGTTTGAAGGCCTTGGGGCACAGATGATTGATCCGCAGTACAACACAGTCAATGATGCCTGCCTTTTTAGTTTCATAGGTGGACTAAAAGTCTAAAAGAAGAAATTAAGATGTCTGTCAAGGTATTTCTCCCTACCACTTTGACCAAACAATTGAGCAGGCAAGGTAGCAAGAAAAAACTATTGAGGCTTACCTAAAAAGGAGCAAAGTGGTCTTTAAAACTTCTACCTCCCAGCTACATTCTCAACCCATTCATAAGCCTAGTACACTATAAAAGCTGGGGAATGTGCAACGATAGCCTATTTATCAAAATGTGTCTACTGGTGCTGAACTTTCATGGTTTAACTGCTTGGGCTGATGTAAATGTGTATGTCGCCGAGATCTATATTGCTCCAATCCATATAGATATGTCTGGCAACATTGCTATTGCATCAGGAAATGAAAGTAGTAATGGCTTTATCTCTCATGGCCAAGGTGCAACTGACATGGTTGAGATCAAAGAGGAAGTTGTAGGTCTTCCTAAAGACTATAGTGGTAGTACTGAAAAGCGTGATGGAACAACTACAGACCACAGGAAGATATCTCAACTAGCAACTAGAAATGGAAATATCAAGAGCTTTGGGATTAAAGTTTTAGGAAGAATTGAGTGTAGGGATGATGAGACTGACAAGACAGGAAGGCTAAAGACTTCGGATTACAAGGACACTCATGATATTCCGGAAGAGATATTGAAAAGCAAAGTACACCCAACCATTTAAACTTGTAATGTTTTGCTTCGCAGCATGTGGGAAGAAATGAATGGTTCTTCTGATAAGTTGCTAAATCAGAAGCTACCAAAATTCACATTCTCTATTATGCACATCGCCCCAGGGTGCTATACTTTCAGGCTCTTTTTCTTCCAGTGGAAAAGGGACCTCCAGCTAAAGGTGAAAGGAAGCCTTGGGCATGTGTTCGGTATCATAAATGCAAATTCCAGATTGGAGATGAGAGCTACATTGAAGCTGCACAATATGTCAATCTGGGAACATAAAGGTACATGATGCAGAAGGTACACAGAATGAGCATCAGGTTCCTTGCATGCCACCTACAGATGTTTATGTTGGTGGTCAAAATTTGTACCAAGTTCTAGCCGGAATCCTTCAATTAGAATGTTTGTCCTTATCTGCAGACTCTCAAAGTAAAGGGTTTATTTCTGTTGTAATTGATTTTTCATTGGAGAACTTGCCAAAAATTGGTACATGAATTACACGCGAATAAATGCAACGAAGAAAGTTGGCAAAATTAGTACAACAGGACTATATTTGGACAATTAGCAGAAGGAGTGATTACTGACAAGACTGGCTAATAACCTATATGCGTAGACAATGATGTCTTTCATCTGTATCTCCATTTCTCTGCAATGCCTCCTCTATTCAAGTGTTTTTCATCATCTACTTCAAGTTTCATAGCATCTGCTGGCTCCTAGCTGATCATCATAGATCAGTTTTCTTCTTATAGGGAAGTATGAGGTCGTTGGTCAGATTAATGCTGATGTTTGAGTGATGTTCTTAGATTGAGTTTGCTTCCTAGTTCTATTTTCCGGGCTTCCATTATAGCTTCTTCTTTCTATTTGAGCAGCAATTCCAGTTTACTGATCAGTACTAACAGAATATTAAATCGTTGGGCAATAATTATGTCATCTCAATTTGAATACAGAATTACTGCTGTGCAATTAAATTTAGACAGAAGCAAAGCTTTTACACCGCGGTTCAATAAAAATTCCAAATATACTAAGGGGTTGTTTGTTAGCTGGTTTGGAGGTGAGTATGCAGGTATTGAATCTTGTATAAGTATTATCACGTTTGGTAGCTGGTTAGGGAGGTAAGTAACTTATAAAATTAATATGGTGTTTGGTTTGCAATTCAGAAACCCGAGAAGGTGGAATAACTAATACATGAATACTAAACCCTGCATAAAATAATACATAGATTCTCTCATAACTAAAAACCTGCATAACTCTAACCAGCTGCCAAACGCACCAGCGATTGATCACATCCGTCATTAAAAAAAAAAAAAAAAAAAAAAAAAAAACTCAAAAGTAAAAAGACTATAATTAACGTACCTAACTTTCTAGTGTTTGGTCATCCTTTATTGTTGTGGAATTAAATTTGGTCAGTAACAAGGTTGTTACACCATATATCAAAAAAACTAACAACTATACTAATCACACACCAGCAACTAATCATAAAAAATCAAAGAGAAAAAGTCTATAATTATTGGGAAAGCATTACACATGATGTATGAACCTTGAATAATAGTGTATAAAAGATGTTTATCCGCAAATATGAGCTAAAACAAACTCAAAGTATGGGCTACGTGGCGTAAATAGTTTCAAAAATAGACATAGAGCTTAATTTTCCCTATATTAATCACTCAACAGCAATTTATAATTTCCATCATAAAGAAAATCGAATTAAAAAGCGTATAATTAACGTACTGTAACTTTCTAATGTCTGACTTACTGCTGTGCAATTAAATTTAGGCAGTAGCAAGGTTATCACACCACATCTCAATAAAAATTTCTAAGGGAAAACGTTTTTAGTCCCTGAGTTATCGCTATACGGTTTTAGTCCCCGTGTTATCCGACTGAAAAATTTTAACCTTCAATTAACCATTGTGGGCTATTTTGATTCAATAACTAACAGAACTCATTAAACTTAACTGACTGTTAATTGTTAGTAAGGGCAATTGATCAGTACTAACATACCCTAGCTTTCTACTGTTTGCTCGTCCTTTAATGTCGTGCAATTGAATTTAGGCAGTATCAAGGTTGTTAGTTGTTACTCCATATTTCAATAAAAAAATTCCAAATATACTAATCACTCACCAGCAATTAATCATTATACATAATATATCAACCTTATATAATACTCGTAGTATATTAAAAGGTGTTTATACACAAATATGAGCTAAACTAGGTAACAAACTCAAAAAAAAAGGGCTAAAACGTGTAAATATTTTCTCCAAGTACACATAGAACGTAATTTTCCCTGAAAAAACTCAAAAAGTTAAAAAAAGCATATAATTAACGTACAGTAACTTTGTAATGCTTGATCATCTTTTATTGTTGTGCATTAAATTTAGGCAGTATCAAGGTTGTTAGTTGTTACTCCATATTTCAATAAAAAATTCCAAATATACTAATCACGCAACAGCAATTAATCATTATACATAATATATCAACCTTGTATAATAGTGTATACACAAATATGAGCTAAACCATGTAACAAACTCAAAAAAAGGGGCTAAAACATGTAAATATTTTCTCCCAGTAGACCTAGAGCGTAATTTTCCTTCAAAAAGTAAAAAGGCGTATAATTAACGTACCGTAACTTTGTAATGTTTGATCATCCTTTAAGATCCGACCTTTATAGATCAATCTCTGTTGTTCAACAGCAATGTTTGCGTGTTCTGCAAGTTTCGACTTAAACGATCCAACCGTTGAATCTAGCCTGACCCGAACCGTAAATTTCGACCCGCTTGAACATCGGATATTAATCGTAACACCTTCGCCGTCTGCCGCCGCCGTAGAACTAGCATCTCCGTTGCCGGTACTCATTAGAAATTTTTCAATTTTTGGGAGGTATCGAAGAAGCAATATGTTAAAAATTGAAGCCCTTATCTGTGAAATTCTTTTTGTTGATAATTTAAAGGAAGCGAGATGTACAAGAGGGACAAAGAAAGAGAGAGATGCAAGAGCTTTTAAATTATTTTTTTGTTTTATTTAGGGGTTGTTTGGTTGGCCCACTAAATTATTCAATTATAATCCATGGATTAATTTTTTTATTTTTTTTACATGAGAAGTAGGATACCATAATTTCAAATTTGATGGGTGGTCCTTTCTGTGTCAATTTATTTGGCACATTTTTCTTTTTAGTCTTTTTAAAAAGAATTTCGTCTTTCTATATTTAAAAACATTTTAACGAGAGGATTTACAACAATAATTTATCTAAAAATTATTTTAGACCACAAATTTCAAAAATATTTCTTTCTTAAACTCTGTGCAAATCAATTATTGTTGTACAATTAAATTTAGGCAGTAGCAAGGTTGTTGATGCAATTAAATTTTAGGAGGTATTTAATTGAATCGAAGAAAGTAAAATGCGAAAAAAGAAAAATTTGAAGGCCTTATCAAGGAAAATTTTGACAAATTATTACGGGAAGCGAGGTATATACAAGAGGGACAAGGAAGAGAGATGCAATAGCTTTTAAATTTATTTTTTGTGTTATTATATTTGGGAAAGGGTCAAAAATATCCTCAATTATAAATTTGGATAAAAAAATACCCCTCTCGTCATTAAAATTTTTAAATATACCATGTCTTAACGGAAATCCCCAACATAACCCAAAATGGAGCGGGTTTAAAAATGAAATCGCGTTATGTTGGGATTTCCGTTAAGACATGGGTATATTTGAAAACTTTAATGATGGGAGGGATATTTTTGACCCAAATTTGTAATGGAGGATATTTTAGCCCGTTTCCCAAAGTAGAGAGGCATCTTTGACCCTTTTCCATAGTTTATTACTCCCTCAGTTAAGGGCTCGTTTGTTACTAGGGGTACGGGATTATTAATCTCAAGAATAAATTTGGGATGAGTTTATCTCATTTTAGATTGGATAACATCTTGAATAGTTATTCCTGAATTATAATGGTATTTTTATTACATATTGAGGAATGAGGATGGGATAAGAATTCTGGGATGATTAATATGGGATAACTTGTTCCCAACTAAACAAGCCCTAAAAGTGTCTTAGGTTATTAGCACGAAATTTAAAAAATATAGGATTTTTTTTTTAATTTGTTGTTCTAAATTAAAAATATGTGTAATGTACTAAAATGTTTTTGAATTATTTGATTTAAACTTGCCATATAATATATTTAAATTGTTAACTTATTAAGTATAAAACGGAAAAGGCTCAAATATGTCACGAACTATCAGAAAAGGCTCATTCATGCCACTCGTTAATAGTTGGGCTTAAAAATGCCACCGTCATTACCATTTTGGGTCATATATGCCATTACTCACTACTAGAACTCTACTACTACTAGATTTTGACACGTGATATTATCTAAACCCTTCATTTTACGAGTGGCATATATGAGTCATTTCGTAGTTCAGTGGCATATTTGAGCCTTTTCCCAATTCCTATATAAACCTCAATCTTTTCTAATTTTACGTAACAAGCTTAGGACAAGTTTGTTCCTTATATTAATAACATTATTACTTTTCATGGAAAAACCATGCTCTCTTATTTAATTGGATTATGAATCTAATCTTATTCTACATCTTTCGCAATTTTTACGTACTTTATGACTCTTTAAAAAAAATTAAAAAACACATAAAATTTGTTTAAGGAAAAAAAGAGACGAGCATAAAAGAGAGTATACTAATGAGGTGTAGATGAGTAAGAAAAGTATATATGAGTGCGACATATTTGAGCCTTCTGCCGACCACTATTAACATCACAAATCTTACATATGTAACATTCCATACCCATCTACACCTCATTAGTGTACACTCTTCTAAATATGTCTCTTTTTTTCTTAAATAAATTTTATGTGTTCTTTAATTTTTTTTTTTTTTAAAGATCCATAAAATATATAAAAATTGTGAAGGATATAGAATAAGATTAGATTCATAATCTAATTAAATAAGAGAACATAGTTTTTCCATGTAAAATAATAATGTTATTAATATAAGGGATAAAGTTGTCCTTATAAGCTTGTTACGTTAAAATTAGAAAAGATTGAGGTTTATATAGGATTGGGAAAAGGCTCAAATATGCCATTGAACTACCAAATGGCTCATATATGTTATTCGTAAAATGAAGGGTTTAGATAATGCCACGTGGCAAAATCTGATAGTAGAAGAGTTCTGTTAGTGAGTAATGGCATATATGACCCAAAATGGTAACGGCGGTGACATTTTTTAGCCCAACTATTAATGAGTGGCATGAATAAATCTTTTCTGATAATTTAATGACATATTAAGCCTTTTCCGAATATAAAAAGAGACATTTTTTTTCAAATTGTTCAAAAAGGAATTATTAATAAATACTTAAATTGGGACATAAGAAATACTAATTAATTACAATAGGTTACAAAGACCACGTAAGACTAATGTCGAAATTCTAAACGAAAACGTAAGCAATAAATTTGTTTCTCACCGTAGAACTAGCATCTCCGCCGCCCATACAATTGTCCTCCCTTATGCAATTTGGGAGGTGAATTATTAATTTATTATTTATTAGTAAAATCGTCCGTGATTCGCGCGGTCGTAAAATATATTATTATGGCGTCTACAAAAAATAATTAATAAGCATGTCATCAACGAATTTACACTTTTCTATGAAAGTATATTTAGATTAATTCATAAGCTACTTCATACACTTGAGTTGTTTTAATATATTAGTTATTTTAGTTCTATCTAATTAAGAAAGATTCCATGAGTATGAAAAATTAAAATTTTGCAAAACATCTTATGACTTCTAACCACCATATACATAATAAAACATTAGAATTCTTCATAGTTGTATATTGAGAAGATAACAACCTATAAAAATAAAATATACATTTTCTGATTAGTAATAAAAAATGTTAATAGGCAACAAATTAGAAATTATTTTCTTTAGTTCCAGCTTTTTACTGTCATCACAGCTAAAAGTAGATGCTTGGCAAGAATTATGTTTTTATCGTTATCACGAATTGCATCCGCAGTCAATTTCAATACTTGTAATTGTTCATCATTAATTCACTAAACAGATTACATAAATTATACTATCACTTAATATAATAAGAAAGCAGGAAAAGAACATAATTAAGTACCACATAGAATTCATCTAAGAATGTCCTTCTCTAAAAAAAATCTAGAGCAATCGTTCTAAACATGGTTTTGAGTTTCAAGCTATTGTAAACTTGGGTGAAATCAAAATTAACCTCGTTAATGCAATTCAAAATCTTTTGACATGCAAAACTATTTAGAATGCTCTCATATTTTCAGTCTATGTGAAATATAAGTTCCACTCATAATAAAGCTGAGTATATTGTAGGTTAAAACTGTTTGAATACAATCAATTTACTCTTTTTTCATTGGCACTAAATGTCGGACCCTAAGCCAGATGCATAAAAAATTAAAACAAACCTTCTCATATGCTGCTCAAGAAATGATATAATAAAAAGCAAAAATCATGTATGTCCATCCAATGAGACAAATCCCTTTAAGAAAAAAAAGAAGAAAAAGAAAAAGAGAGACAATAGCACATAATTGCATAACTTTTTTTACAAATAGTCCAGACAAATTCATTAGAAAGAGCATGCTATTTATTCATGAGACTTACACTGATGTAGAACAAATCGTATAAATACATATTTTTTCAAAGTGAAAGAGAAGGAAGAAGAGATAAACCATATAACCTCTTTATGCTGGATGTATGTATACTCTTTAAGTTGGTAAGCACAACTCGTTTTCATAGCTACTCCAAATTTGCACGCAATTTACACTCTTTATATTCATCTTCACAAAATTCATTTCTTTTTTGCTTTACCAGTACAGAAATTTTGTGTTCTCTTATGTTCTTTACTTCAAGCACAATCCAAAATCAAACTTTACCAAATGCCTAATTCTCTCCCTGTCAAAAGTTGTTTAAACACTCCCCTAAAGAATGTCTCTTGTGCCTGTTAGATTGGCTGTTAATGTTATCTCATATTGGTGGTATAAATTATGGTTGTTGATTTAGAGCAAAGGTTAAAATGGATGAAATTTAGAATGGGAAGAGAAAAGACGATGGTATTGCTTTTGTGTAACTTTAATTATCATTATTAATTTAACAATTGTAACTGTTTCATTTCTTCAATTGTAGCAACTGGTAGCGTTATTTCAACGGAACCAACGTTTCAGCCTTTATTTTGGAAGGCCGCTATAATTTTTTCTCTCTTTTATATATATATAATAGATAGATTTTCTAGCTGGCTTTTCAGATACTTAGAGTGAAAATAATGATAGGTATGCTAGATCTTTTGCTTTTTACTTTCTAATATAAAGATTTCTCTGCTCTCAAGTCTTGTATATTCTGATATCTGCAATTCTTTTCTTGTTTTGTACTTAAAAAAACTCACTATGCTTTAGTGTAAGAAATGAAGAACTCGCGTTGCTTTGTGTTCCTTATTTGGGAGTATCAATCACTTGAAGTTCCCCTAGATACTACTCCAAAAATATGAGATTGATATTTCGATTAGTTAGAAAGAATCTTGTAAATTGGTCTAATGATCATTGTATATTCATATAAAGGTCTCAGTAAAACATAAAAAACATACACTATTCATGTGATCCCATATCATGCATGTGCTTCAAAATAATAAATTTACACAAGTAAATCATTACAAACAAAACAAACTACTAGTTCGTATACATAAACAAAAGTACAAATATCAATCGTCCTAATAGCACTAAAGGTAAAAGAAATGATGAATTTAACAAACAATACACTCATGAGTTCCTACAGAAAAGCCACACACACACACACACACACACACACAAAAAAAAAAAAAAACTGGTTGGTTTTGACACCTACCATTACTAGCTCTATTTTTTATGGATTGCATAATAGGTTTGGATGCCTGCTAGAGATGTATCAGTGACTTGCAAACCAATGACAAAAATTGCTGCAATAAATGCAAGAATAGTCCAGGGATTAGTAAAATGAGTGCTCATACACTCAGCAGTCCATATTTTTCCTTTGCTATCGTAATGATCCTCAATTTTGTTTTTCGCATCAACATAGGCATGTAGATTAGGCACCAAATCTCTTGATATCTCGTTGAATAGATCTGCTACTTCTTGATCACTTCCAAGAAAGTTAAGTAGTATACGTTTCGATCTCAGCTCCTTCACATCTTCTGGATGATCAATAAGTGAATCCATGAAGCAAACATAAGATGTAACACCAAAGTCATCTGGTGTATCAGGACATGCCTCATATGCAACCAAGTTTAAAAACTCCGACTTGGTTGAATCATCTATTGTTATTGGAGGAAGTGTTAAACAAGATGACCAATGAAATGAATTGAACTCAACGTCTGAAAGACGACGACTCTTTCCAGGCCTGAAATGGATTCCTGCTTTCTTAAGCTCCTTGGCTGAACGATGCGAGCACCAGTCACCCCTTAGATAGCATCCACCGTCTGAGAAAGCCTTTGGGCCTATGCGATGTGTTCTTAGTATCTCGAGGAGATGAGCAGGAAGAGGAGTTTTCATGCTTTCTTGTTTGGTAAGGGAACACCCTTCTCCTTCACAAGTCTTGCCAAGACAGTTCATAACTTTCCGAGTACGAAAGAAATCTAGAACGAAATCCTTGATACTTTGTCGGCGACCTTGAAAAGGCTTGTTATGTGCACTCAAGATGAACGTGTTAATCATCTCCATTCCTACATCATTCTTGAACTTACAGCTCATTAACACCTGCAGAACTTCAAATGGCAACTGATTTTCAAGCAAGAAAAGATCATGACGAATGAATGCTATATCATGGCTCTTCATTTTCAGCTCGTTATAATTGCCAGTGACGATGCAGTGAAAGTATTGGAGGATGAAGCATCCATCCAGGAACATCATCTATGCAAACTCCTTGTAGCTGTAATCTTTGATCAATTCATCATCATAACACTCCCTGACATTAGGCATAATGTTCTTGACCTTTCTGTAAAGCTTATCAATGGACACTGTGTTGGGTCCATCCCCTTATTTTAAGGAAGAAAACACTTCCCTTGTTTTTGAGAAGAAAACACTTCTTGTTTTGAGGAAGAAAACATCTTCTTGTCTTTGGAAAATTGTCAAGTGCTTGCTTGAGTCACTAATGACATCAATAGGTTCATCTCATACCTATAAATAGGGAAGCTTTCTCATTTGCTAGATACACCAAATTGAAGAAGACAACACATCCCAAAGAGAGAAAAAATCTAAGAGAAATACTCTTAGTGAAAGGCCTAAGTAAGAGAAGGTCTTTGAGAGAATTTTGTGTGGTAAAATTCTTGAGTGTCATTGGGATTGAGGTTGTGAGGTTGAGTGTTGTAAACATTTGATATTTCTTCTTTAATAAGATGGAAGAACGTGGACGTAGCTCTCGCGTTGAGGGTGAACCAAAACTGTGTGTTATTTATTCTTCGCTTACATTTTCCAAGGAGATTGGTATTTAAGTGTGACCCTGATCTTTCTGCTTACAAAAGTCGGATTTGGGATTTTAAATCCTAACATTTATCGAGCAACGAGGTTGTGTTGTGATTTAAAACGATGGGAGGAGAAGATGGTACGACGCACGGCATCGGTAAATTCGATGGTGATTTTGCTTACGGGAGAATGCAAATTGAAGATTATTTATATGTGTAAAACTTCCATGAACCTCGGAGTCCAAAAAATTGCATTGCGATTGGGATCTCGAACGAGTTCTCGGGAGTCATTCGGCCGACGTGTCAAAGAACGTTACTCACAACGTGGCAAAGGAAAAGACCACCACAGTATATGATGAAGGTATTGTCCGATATTATGAGAAACCTCCTCAAATAATAAGGTATTTCTCCACATTTCATCTAAAGATGATGGAAAATGCTCGTGTTGCCGCACACGTAAATGAAAATACCATTGTAAATCAATTGTCATCGGTAAAAATTGATTTTGATATATTCAATTTTGTTGGCATCCCACCAAATAGCCGGGACGATGAGACACTTTAATCGGCGGTAACAAACTAAAGTTCAACGGTGTTAGGGATCGTATCCTTTGGGCGGAGAGCGTCGACGAGTTCGCTTTTTAATGTTGAAAACGAGCTTTAAAACTACAACCGAAATAGGGGTCGAAGTCAAGGAATGGCGGGGGTCAATCCGGACTGGGACGAACACATGAGTGTTACCGTGGAAAACCGTGTCACTTCAAGAAAAAGCTAGAAAGAGGAGGAGAAGGGCTGGAATCAAAGTACGGAAGACATTGGCGATGTGTTGTTCTTTATCGGTTGAACAGACTCTTTATTCTAGAGCGTCCTTTCATACCACCCCACATCATGATATAATGACAAACTACGTGGGGGAATCTCGGCAAAGTTTATTTAGCCGATGGAGAAAAAGTTGGCACGGGAGACATTAATTTGAAGATTCAAATGGATCATCTGGAAGATTACAAAAGTTAGACATGTTCCAACGATGCATCCGAAGTCGGTAGGCAGTGATGATGGATATGATCTAAATATGTCTTGGAAGGTCTCTATGGTATTGCGGGGAAAGAAGATTGGCACTCTCTACATGACGATCGTGATATCGTTCTTGTGGTTGACAACACAAAATATTTGTGGCAGTTACCGGGATATCAAGGGGATCATGGTGACAAATGGCTTAATTGTACGGTGGATTTTTTTCGGAAAACAAAAGCGAGTAAGCTTCTCAAATGCGAGCGGGGAGTTGAAGGTCGAAGGGCCGGGAATTGGTGCAACACGGACGTGTGGGGACCTACCATCGTTCCTATCTCGAGGATCACACTACTACGTGACCTTCATGATGATTCGACCAGAAGGTGTGGGTTTATTTTATGAAAAATAAATCCGATGTGTTTAGTGTATTCAAAAGATGGAAAGCCATGGTCGAGAATGAAACAAACCTCAAGTTGAAGTGTTTGAGGTCCACTACGGGGAGAATACATTGATGGTGATTTCAAACGGTATTGTGCCGATAATGGAATCAAGATGAAAGACTATTAACGGAACGCCGCAACAAACGGATGTAGCCGAAAGAATGAACCGAACGTTGAACGAGCGTGCTCGGAGTATGAGAATACGCTCGGGGCCCAAGACATTGCAGGCGGATGCAAATAATACCGCGGCCTTCTTAATTAATGGGTTCCCTTTTTAATTCGGAAGAGTACGGAGTGGCGAAAGGTAAATCTTTTTTCGAAAGTGTTCCTGCTTATTATGTTCATAATGATGATACGGCTAGAAGCAAGCTTGATCCAAAATCAAAGAAGTGTTACTTTATTGGCTATTTTTTTTTTTGGGATGAACAAAATTTTGGGAATGTTGTCTTTGTACAAAGACAAGTTGCAAAAAAATTAAATCGGAAATAGTCGATTTGAGGACTTTCCGAAAAAAAGGTCATCGAGATGTAATCATAAAAAAAAAAACGTTTTTACACTTTCACCGGGTGAGCGGAATGGTAATTGCAAGTCGATGAATCGACTAAGTGGGAGAAGCAATGAAAGAGAATTTAGAATAGGAATAGAATTGCCAAAGGATAAGAGCATTGCAAAACAAATGGGTTTATCGGATAAAGGAAGAAAATGGAAAAGGCATTATAAAGCAAGGTTTCGGTTGTTAAAGGGATTTCGACAGAAAGAGGGCATCAAACGCTCACGAAGAATATGTGAGGAAAGTTATCAAAAAAGTTCCATGCGTGAGGCCAAAAGACACTCTCTTGGGCCGGAGACTTTCGGTTGTCAAAGGATCGATCGTCGACAACCGAGGATGAGAAGAACGCAGATGGACAAGATACCGGACATTGCCGTCGATTAGGAGTTGTCGATTATGAGCAACCGTGAAGTGGATATTCAGATATCTGAAAGGTAGCTCGAGTTCAGCTCTGTATTTCCGAAAATCAGAAACAGGATTGCAAGGTTATGTTAATGCTGACAACGGTGGTGATGTTGACAAACTGAAGCTGTGTTCAGCTTCAGTTGGCCTGCACGAAGTATGAAACTAGGAAACTGCTGCATCGATCAAAGTGTGAAGATAAATTAAAATTAGTCTTCAAGTGGGAGATTTGTTGGGTCCATCCCTTATTTTAAGGAAGAAAACACTTCCTTGTTTTTGAGGAAGAAAACACTTCCTTGTTTTGAGGAAGAAAACATCTTCCTTGTCTTTGGAAAATTGTCAAGTGCTTGCTTGAGTCACTAATGACATCAATAGGTTCATCTCATACCTATAAATAGGGAAGCAATTTGCTAGATACACCAAATTGAAGAAGACAACACATCCCAAAGAGAGAAAAATAAGAGAAATACTCTTAGTGAAAGGCCTAAGAAGAAGGTCTTTGAGAGAATTTTGTGACAATTGGGATTGAGGTTTGAGGTTGAGTGTTGTAAACACTTGTAATATTTCTTCTTTAATAAGATGCGGCGGCAACGTGGACGTAGCTCTCACATTGAGGGTGAACCACTATAAATCTGTGTGTGTATTTATTAAGGCGTAAGTAGGGTAAGGAGATTGGTATTTAATTAATCTTCCCCGGGAATCACGCTTACAAAAGTCGGATTTGGGATTTTAAATCCTAACACACTGCATTTGTCGAAAGCCATGAAAAGACCCCTTGAGGTCTTGGTTTGGTACTATCTTGATCAGCAAACTGAATTGTCAGTAGTTCCTTGTACTTCTCCATAAGTAGAAGCTTTGGTTTTCCACGGTGAAATGGACCGATAGAAACCACAAGGGGCTCATAGCACCTTAAGTTTGATTCAATCTCGCGATGCATTTTTGGGACCATTTGAATTTTTGGCTTCTCTGATGAGTCAAAATACCCTCTTCTCTTTTCCAAGGAACATAGGCATTGTCTCTCATTTTCACTGATTTCATGAGAATTTGAGCCTGAATCTTGATGCATTGTAATGCTCCATTCATCAGCAAAATTGTCATTGCCGATTCTCCTAACTTCTTCTCTAGTAGCCATTGTTCCTTTATAGAAGATTGACTGTCCATATTTTGTGAAACCTCCTCAAATTGGACCACAATCTTGATAGTAACTGAAATTTTTTGAGTTGTGTTTATATTCGTTTAAACTGAACACTTTAATATTTACTTTTACTTTGGGCCAGGTGACTTTTCTTCATTGTCAAGTCAGGTATTCGCACACTGTTATTTCTTAAGTAGAACAAGATTAGACAAAGTGAAGGAGCATTTAATTTTATTCTATCCCTGCCTGCTAAGAAACATTAGTCATGACAAAAAGAGAAAAAGGGCAAGGATTTTCCATCTTTGATCATCCAACCATCCAAGTGAGCAGTAAATGAATAAATATGCCCCATCTCTGATTGCTTAAGCTCTTGGATGTGATAGTTTACACAAATAAAGTTGATATCAAATCATACTTTGTAATTTTTTTTAATATAAAAGGAGATTAGGCTTCTGGATGGCTCTTTGAATCGGATGTTTAAGTGAAACTTAAGTGACTGATACTTCGGACTATATAACTTATTATTAGGACTTTCAAGAACATGGAGCACTAAATCATTTCTTACTCTAAAAGCATCATGAATTTTTTAACTCTCAAGCAGAGGCGAATCCAGGATTTTAAGAGGATGGTTCACCATTAGCTATGGGGTTTTTTAATTTTTTTTGCCTTTGGTTCGCAGTGTAGCGCCTATGGGGTTTTTTGATTTTTTTTGCTTTTTGGGACTTGGGTAATTAAAAATAAAGGGAAAAAAAGGTCATCAGATGTAATATATAAAAAAAAAAAACGTTTTTTACTTTTGGGTAATTAGAATGTAGAAGAAAAAGAATTTAGAATAATAGAAAAAGGAAAGTTAAAAGGCTGCTTTAGAAAAAAAACATAAAAAGTGCAGAAGCTCGGGTTTGATCCCAAGACCCTGAGGAAATAGACACAGCCCCTAACCAGTGCTCCACTCGGCCTGATTTGACCATGTGTTCCTTTAGTTATTATCGCTGCCGTCTGCTGCCGCCGTAGCACCACTAGCATCTCCGCCGATACTCATACTACTCCTCCCGTTTGAAATTTTGGGAGATATTTAATTGAAATCGAAGAAAGTAAAATGCGCAAAAAGAAAAATTTGAAGGCCTTATCTAGGAAAATTTTGACAATTTATTACGGGAAGTGAGGTATATACAAGAGGGACAAGAAAGAGAGATGCAATAGCTTTTAATTTTATTTTATTTTTGTGTTATTTTATTACTCCTCAGTTAAGGGCTCGTTTGGTAGGAGGGGTAGAGGATTATTAATCTCGAGATTAAATTTGGGATGAGTTTATCTTAAATTTGGGATGAGTTTATCTCATTTTTGAATGGGATAAAATTTTGATTAGTTATTACGGAATTATAGTGGTATTTTTATTCCATATTGAGGATGGGATAAGAATTCTAGGATGATTAATATGGAGAATTCTAAGTGTCACACCCCCGATGAGGGTGACATTAAGTCGAAGTCAGGCCGTTACTTGGACTTCCACGTGGCGGAACTCAAAGAATGTTTGCTCGCGGAAAGGAAAGGCAACATAGAAAAAAATACTTAATAAAATCATGCAGGTCGCTACACATAAAGCATATCATGCCGCAAGGCTATGGAACATATCAAGAAGCCAAACAAGGCCGACAAGGCCACATGTAATAATTACATATCCCACAATGTATATACATACTTATATACATATATTAAACTACCGTAAAGTACCCAAAAAAGAAAGCAAGTATAGTGGCACTTGCTTATCATAACGGGAGAGTCCCATCAGGGTTGCTCGATAAATCACGAGTAGGCAAGAAGACGAAATGCGGGTCCGTGCAATGGGATCGTGCGGATAAAAATGCGAGTATGTGAGCGGGTGAGGGAAACAACATAATTAAGATAAAATGTGACATTAATATAGGCAAAGAAACCATTAAGGCACTGCGTGATAAAATCATTTGTATAGTATATATATATATATATACATTCGTATGTAATATATATAGAAGGCTCGGTGTCATATATGTAAAATTATTGGACCATTAAGGCTTGGTGTTAATATGTACAAAGGACCGGCCATTAAGCCGGTGTTATCATCTTAGCCCGCATCGGGGGCAATATCATAACAGCTGCAGTAGTGTGCGCATCTACGCGCCATGCCCGCCGACTATAGCGCGGCACGGTGTGGTAAAATAGTGCAATACATATATATATACGTACATACATTATGGTCGAACCGAAAACAAAGATCACGCGAGTTCCGCTTTCCTTCCGCATCGCTAAGGCTCCGAGGGCTTTCGTCGACCCGCGATGCGGAAGGCGCGTTTTCTGACTTTAACTCGTGCGAACTCGTTTTCCTTCCGGCGCCCATGATCCGAAGCGGTTTTGAACGAGAAATCAAGAATCCGATTCTTGGATTTTCGTAAAGGTGACATAAGGTCGTTAACCCGAATAGTTTATGGATTTCATATCGAGTCCAAAGGATTAATCGATGACGATGAGTGAAATAATGTCTTAAAACCAATCAAAAGACAAAACCTTAAGATTTAAAATACAAAGCATAAGAATGAAATGGAATTTGTTATGGAACACTCGTGTTTATGTACTAATTGGATTCGTGCTAAGGGAAGAGGGAAACGAAGACCTTACATACCTTATCCGTCGAGCCACCACTTAAAGAATTCCTTATATCGAGGATTGCCCTTCACCCGAGCCTATATATATATATCGAGAAATATATCGTTAATCATATTTTCATCGCCTTTCCATCAACTCATAAGTACTAATTGTGGAAGACTAAATTTAGGTTACGAAAATTTGGGCAGCACCTCCCCTATATCGTCGACTTCCTCCAAATGCTCAAACAACTTCCAAACAATACCAACAACATTAACAACAACATCCTCAACATTCCACAAGACAATTATATATATATTTTCATACAAATTTCTCTTCAAACTTCATCCATAAGCCAACAACCTCAACACAACAAACTATGACTTTTATTCTTACAACTATTCCTTGATCAAGGTTACTAAAGGAAGAAATTCAGGGATTCATACCTTATATTTACTAAAGTAGCAAAATCTTCAATATTTACTTTGTTTCCAAGCCAACTCCAACACAGAATGAAATTATAAACGAGATTACGCGTTGTCAGGACCTTGATTAATACGCCGTAACTTGAAATTGACTCAAAATCCTCACTTTTTATGTGATGTAAGAGCCTCTTCACTTGCTGAATTTTTCCGGGAAATTTTTAGAAGAGTTTTGGATGAAAAAATAAGGTTTTAACCCTTTATATAGGGGCCGAGGCGGCGGCACCGTAGCCGCGCTACGTCTTTGTTGCTTTCGGTTCGCTTCGTCAGCTCGATTTGTAACGACTATAATTTCTACTCCGATATCCTATCGACGAGCGGTTTGTTGCATTATAACCTAGACTTGACGAACTTCATTTTAGGATTTTGAAACACCTTAAAACTCCTAATACACATGGAGATATGCCCCTCCAAAGTTGACTCAAAATCCGTTTCAAATTTTTCGACAAACTTAATTTCCTTGATTTGCTTGGTCCCCGAGTCTTCCATAGATTATTATATGAACTCAAACCCTCGTAACCATGAGATGGATGCGCCACGTCTAAACTTAACCAACTACTGCCCAATAGATTTCACGTACACGCTACGAGGTGTAACACTAAGATGATTAGTATGGGATAACTTATTCCCAACAAAACAAGCCCTAAAAGTGTCTTAGGTTTATTAGCCACGAAATTTAAGAAATATAGGATTTATTTATTTATTTGGTTGTTCTAAATTAAAAATGTTTGTAATGTATTAAAATATTCTTTGATTTTTTTTTATTTTAAATAAACTTGTCATATAGAATATTTAAATTGTTAACTTATTAAATATAAAAAGAGACACCCTTTTTCTAATTGTTCAAAAAATAATTATTAATAAATACTTAAATTGGGACATAAGAAATAGTACTAATTATAATTACAATAAGTTACAAAGACCACGTAAGACTAATGTCGAAATTCTAAACAAAAACGTAAGCAATAAATTCTTTCTCGCTAATGATCTTCCCTTATGCAATTTGGGAGGTGTATTATTGGTATAAATTCAATTGAATCGAAGAAACCAAAATGCGAAAAAATTGAAGCCCTTATTTTGGGATATTTTGGCAATTCAAAAGGAAGTGAGATATTACACGAAGGACAAATACAGAGGATCCAATAGCTTTTAGCTTTTAGTTTTTAATTTTTATTTTTTATGTTAGGGTTGTTTGGCTCATGCACTATATTATCGGGGGATTATATTTATTGATTATATTCATAGATATGGCACTATAATCCGTGGACTAATTTATCCCTCTTAAAAAGTGGGATAAAATAATCTCAATTTTAACGGGATAAGATGGAATATCCATGATTAAGCTTAATCCTAGAATATTTCACCTTATTCTACGTTTGGTTGGTCGGATAAGGATAATAATTTTGGGATATCTCATGAGCTAATGAGTAAACTATTAGTCAGTCTCATGATTATTCTATTCTACCATTTTGGTACAAATGGTGGGATAAGTTATCTTCTTCTTTTTTTTTTCTTTATTACATAGGGGTTAGGGGAAGGGGATTACAACGTGGGGATTCGAACCCTCACCAAAAAGGTGAGAGTTCAGGTAACCAATCAACTGAGCTACTAAATCCCTACGTGGGATAAGTTATCTCGTATAGAAGGTGAGATACAATAATTTCACAGGATATTCTTGTCTAGCTCATTCCACCAACCAAACGACCCTTTAGAGTACTAATTTATTCCAATAGATTGGACAAAATTTATGCCGTCAACCGACCAGGCGACCGCAGTACAAATTCAATCCAAAATTTAATCATAGTTGTTACAGTATAAATTTACAATAGATTATAAAGACCACGTAAAACTAGTGTTGAAATTCTAAACAAAAACATAAGCAATAATTTTCTCTTCACCGCCCATACTCATACTCCTCCCTTATGAAATTTGGGAGGTGTATTTGGTATAAATTCTATTGAATCGAAGAAAGCAAAATGCAAAAAGAAAAGGAAAATGGAAGCCCTTGTCTGGGAAGATTTCACAATTTACAAAAACAGAAAGATGCAATCTTTTGATTTATGTTTTGTTTTATTGTAATATCCTCGTCTCAATTTAAATGTCTTAGAGCCTGTTTGGCCTAGCAGTTTTGAGGTCGAAAGTGTTTTTTTTTTTTTTTTTAGAAAAAACACTTTTTTTGGATGTGTGAGATATTTTCCTTTTCCTCGATCCCGCGCAGATACGGAGTTTGAACACGGTCAGCTTTTTTTTTTTTTTTTTTTTTGAGATATTTGGTCAATTAATAAAAGCCGTTTAAGTAGGGAAATAAGAGCAATTTTAACCGGTTGGGAGAAATATTTCGCTTCTCGAAAAACGAGTAAGTTAAAAAATTATTTTTTCAAAACAAAAATATCACTACCATTAATACATATTTATCAGGTATATCCCTCACTAATTCAATTATTTCTAATTAATAATTCTTTATTTTATTATACCTAGTGTAACGTAGCTTTCACATTTTAAGTTTGAACTTCAGTACTCAAGTTCTTTTATCGTGTACGTACTTCTTCAAAGATAAAGACTATACCAAAAATATAGGTAATAGGTAAAGATTCTACCCCCAAAAAAAAGAAGAAACAAATAATATTTACTTTGGAATAATTTTAAATGGATTATATAATTTACTTGAGTAATCAAGTTCTCTACGTTTATAATTTTAAATGGATTATATAGTGAACTTGAGTACCCATGCCATCATTTAAGTTTGACACTCAGGTTCATCTTGTTACAAGCCATACATAATTTCATACGACGACATTATTCCACCGACAAAAATTTCAACTATTATGCTAATGAAGACATTATCTCAAAGATTGAGGAAGGAGATGGCCCCTCTGGTATTCCTTCAAAAATACAAGGCAGGTCTTCTAGTATTATGGAGACGTTGCGTGATAAAATTAGGGATGAAATCATTGAGAATCTTTCTAATGTATGAAGGATTCTACTTATTTTTGTGTTGAATTTTAATTTGGGAATGATTTTGAATTTTATTTTGGTTGTAGTTTTTTAATATATTTAAATCATCGTGTTGATATTATACCAATATTTAATATTTTTATTTATCTATGTATTATTGATAATTCTAATATGTATTTTTAAATTTTAATTAAATAAAAGTAAAAACTTAATTAAAGTATTTCATAATAGATGTTTAAAATATTTTTTTCTTTGTAAAATAATGTTGATAATAAAGTTCATTGATACATGTCCTTTTTCGTAATTTGACACTCAAAAGCACTTTTTTAAGAGGGATAGCCAAACACAATCTGCTTATTAAAAGTAGTCAAAAACACTTTTTAAATGAATTAACCAAACACAACTGCTTCTCACCAAAGTGAAAAAACACTTTTAAAAACAACACTTCTCAAAATAAGCAGTTTTCAGCAGCTAGGCCAAACAGGTTCTTAGTTTTACTGAATTCAAAGTTTAAGAAATAAAAAGAGTTTTGAAGCTAATCTCGCGATTCTAAATTAAAGATTTGTGTAACGTACTAAAATATCAATCCTTAGGAAAATGAAGCTAATGTCTATTTATGAAAATATTTATGCCGCGTAGCCCATACTTTATGTATAGACACCTAATTTCAATATATTTGTGTATAAACACCTTTTATACATTATTATACGAGGATGATACATTAGGTGGCGTAAACATTTTATAATAATGTATATTTGACTACATGGCGTAAATATTTTCAAAAGTTGTACTTTTTAAAAAATATCCCCATAAACTTGTCATGTATTTTTTTTCTTCCAAATAATAAGGCATTCATCAGAAGAAACAAAAGAACACAAAGGAGGATCCTGGTTTACTTCAGCAGCAATGAGGAGAAAAAGTGTAAGAAAACATATTGAAAATTTCTAAACATCTGAGAACTAGTCCAATTCTAAACAGAACAAACAGATGTCAGAGATCTCTAAAGAAAATCACAAGGATATCTCTAGAGAAAATCACAAGCTTATGAGCACCTAAAAAGAACAGATTTCAGAGCATCAGTTGAGAATTAAGCATTTGTCCTATATTTGCTCAAGCTTTTGACTTGTTATGGAAACTAGATTGCTTCTCCTCATGGTGAGACTTGCTAAAACTTTTGTTATTTCTCATCTACAAGGACTTATCAGGGGTGGATCTCTTGGTAAATCCCTTCTTGTCACAGTAGATTGCATATGACATAAGCCAAAGTATGATAACAACGAAGTTTGGGAGATTAGAATTGAAATATTAGAAGTGCGGAAGCAAAAAATAGAAAAGAATCTGAAAACTAGAAAAATTAACGATAGGGGAAATTCGAAGGAACAATCCAAGAACACAAGTTCTAAAGATTGAAAAGATCCAAGTAACAATGAATTGGTTATTGGATGAACCAGACGCCTTTACTTGAGACACGAATCAAACTTAGAATTCGGATCTTAATCGTTTCCTGAGTAACGTTAGTCAACAAGTAGTATGTCTACTAATTGCCTTCCAAGAATACTAAGAAGAAACCAAAGATATCAAAAAGAAGTTATCTTACTACCTTGAACTATGAACTAGCTAGGTCGAAAGATAAATCCAAAGTAATTCCACAAAGGTTCAAAAGAACTCTCAATATAATATATTCTTCAAAATCTGAATTACAATAAAAGAACAAGCTCCCCTTTATATATTAGTAAAGAAAGAGTTGGTCAAGACTTCAATAAATGAGAATTATATTCTCTAGAAGCATAGAAGACTATCACACTTGGACCAATGCAAGTCAACATACACTTAGACGAATGCAAGTCAATATAGATTAAAACAATTATTAAATCTAAATTCTAGAAACTACTTTTCGGGGCTGATTTGGGCTGCTGTATTTTTCTTCTTTTATGGGGCTGATTTGGGTGCTCACTCCATCTTATTTGGACTTTAATTTGGGCCTCCAAATAGATGTAAGACTTGAGCAAAATATCTTGATTGGGCTGGACCTCTTCTTCCATCACAAGACACTTTTTTCATTACTAATTGAAGCCCATTCAAGCTTCTTGGAATTCTTTGGTCTGCAATGGAGTTAATCCTTCGTGGATGCTATCAAAGTCAAATCTGTTTGGAATAGCAACTAAGGGGTCCTTGCCAAGAAGGCCAAAGGCGAAGCAGGAAGCGCCACATAAGAACACGAACAATGAAAAGAAAAATGGCATGAACTCCACGTTGTTCGTCTTGATGACCACTCTTATGATAGATAGAGGAGATCCTTGCATGATGATAGAGAAGCTAGCAGCAGCGATACCACAAAAGAGTTTTCTGGTATTTGCATGTAAAGCGACAATGGAAACGAGTGCCACAACAACAAAAACAGAAAGGACTAATAGAAGAAGTGATGAGATTTTATTCTTCTCTTTCATTGGTGCAAATGCAATGAAGACCAGCATATAAGTGGCCTCAATTACAGCTCCAGTCCCATTGATTGTAGACACCAATAGATATGAAAAACCAAAAACAAACAAATAAAGTTGTTAAAACAGTTCAAGTTAAAAGATAAACATGCAGACGACAGACACGTTAGTAAGTGTCTGTCAAGTTGCAATGGAGCATTGATCATTATTTAAGCAGCCCCTTTCTTTACTAACCCAAGCCAACAACATTACTTTTCTCTAAACAGACAATAGTTCTCTCTAAGCTTTTCCTCGTTTTCCCCTTTGAATTGCATAAAATGGAAAAACAAAAAACCACGTCTCCAAGGTAGCTCCAGCAAGTTAGAAAGGAATGGTTCCATTAAACCTTCTGCCTTCTTTGATGAATTCATCCTTGCGAGGGTTTGTTTAAACCTGTCATGTATAGTGTTTGAACTGCCAACTTATTAAGTATATAAAGAGATGCTCCTTTTTAGACGGACAAAGAAAAAAAGTAGAACACTTAAATATGAACGCAGGAAGTGTACTAATTAGTTACAATAAGTTACAAAGAAAGCAAAATGCAAAAATAAAAAATAAAAGTCGAAGGCCTTATCTGGGAAAATTTTGACAATTCAAAGGAAGCCAGATATGACTAGGTAGTAATAGCCCGTGCTATGAAAGCTGGAACAATTATCTTTATAAACTTTTCCTTGATATGGAATCGCGGAGAGGAGAAATTGATGCATCTAAGGTGATTAGAAATTCAGATATAGACAACATAACATTCTATGCCAATTGTTAAGATACTATTTACCTACATCTTGGGTAAAAGAAAATGGATGGTTTCCAAATTCTACATTGATCATGAGAATATTATACAGATATCTGCACATAGCAAATGAAAAGGCGTTTATCCTGAATTCTCTTCCTCAAGAAGAATGTGTATCCAAATGTTACACTGTTCACATCATGAGAATATTATACAAAAACCCGAGCATAGGAAGTGAAAAAAGTGTTTATCCTGAAAACTCTTCCTCAAAAAAATTTGTACCAATCGATTCTCTTATTCATTCGGTCAAAGTCTCCACTTTTCATGCCCCTCTACTATGAAATTCACCTTGTTTATAGGACTCAGAATTAAATTGTTTAATGATTATGCCAAAGCATCCAAGGAAAACAATGGAGATTGGAGTTAGCAGTGTGTCCACATCCACCTACTTGCCTTCAATTGTCTTTCTTCAGTGCTCTCTCCCACAAACTTTACATCATTTGTTTTGAGCCATGCACTAAAGTCGCCATTATCTTATAAGGAAGCGCCAAATGAGCCTGCCATTGAATCAGCTGGAACATAAGTTTGTAGAGGTGATATCAATTTAATAGTGCAATATAGTATTTACCAGGAAAATAAAAGAACTAACTTTCTTTTAGTTCTATGCCAAACTCCTTCATTATCAAAAGTAATGTTTGTATTGTACCTAAAATGTAATGTTTTTATTAACCATTTTCAAATGTCCTCGGAAAATATTAAGCGAAGAAGCAGTAAATAAATCTAGATGATCTTGTCATCCCAACTAAACAGAAGCTAATAAATCAAGCTTTGGTCTAAAGTGTTAAAACTTCCAAGTCATCAAGGCAAATAAATCTTTTAACCTCCAAGTACAACATATTTGTAGGCAGAGGACGTAATAGTAGTAGCAACAACAGAGAGTAAAATCCAAGTAAAAGAGCTCACCATAACAGTAAACTTATATATCTGGTGAAATCAAGCAAGTGAAATGCTTACGGGTTATAGAAACTGATAACATCATCGGATTCGTATCAATAGACATCACTCTCCTTCTAGAACCCTCCTTGATCCCATAAAAACTCAGCCAGGATGTACTGCATCACCTATAATATTATATCTGTTTGTTATGCTAGATGTGGTCAAGTTACAATAATCAGTGGAAGGCCTAGCTGACACCAATTTTTAATTTCTAGCATGCCCCAACTAAGTGAACAATGACCCAAAAAAACATATTAAATGGCCCAGAATATTTAGTTAGAAGAAGATTGACTTTGCAAATTGCATGTCAATATAAGAGGATCTTTTTTTACTTTATAATCAACTCAGCTCAAGAAACACACTAAAATGGACCTTCCGACAGGTGTCCTAAGAGAACGGGATGAAGGACATTATAATCAGATACATCTAAATTTGTCAACTACTGTCAAAGATACGTCACCCATAGATTTAATGAATTACATGTTTAACATTAACAAGTAGTATATGTTTAACATTGATTAATACGCATATATCATAAAATTAAAGAACATAGTCGACAATAGCAAGAATTTTATATAAATAACTCGTTAGTCAAACATTATTGGAAACAATTTATATACTACAAAACAGCTATCTACAGTAGCAGTTCTTATTGGACTTTTTGACAGAATTACATAAGCAGCGTGCCAGCAATCAGTATCGCTTCTCCATTTAGCTCTCTCCGCCCCCTGGATTCTCACCAATACAAGACTACAACCATCACTCAGACGACGTCCGCATGCAAGCCGATTATTTCAAGCTGGTTTCAGTGTTATCTCTCCACCTCCTATACCTAACACTAATCCTTTGATAGCTCCACCTACTCCACATAAATATTATGTATAAGGCTCTTACAATAGAATGAATTTTAGTAGTTGTTATGCTAGTAGTGAATTTTATACATTCATTTCTATTATCACCAACTCATTTAACATACCTCAAGTGATATTATCAATGTATCGATTCATCATTTCTCCATGTGTATGACCTGCTGGATTGACGACTTGCTTTTCTATATATTGACAATCATTGTACATTTTCATTTGAATTAGGAATTGTCGATCGATTACTTCAAAGTTAACTATTACAGGTCTTCTGAATTTATTTAGAACTTCTTTGGAGCAAATAAATCAGCAGACTTGCACGCGTGACAACTTTGATCAGCATGCTATTATGAATTTGTTTTTAAAGTACCTCAAAGCGGTGGTACTTTGTGTCTAAAGCAAAAGCACATATTCAAAACAAACCTCAAAATCATAAAGTTCCCTGCTTTTCACTGAGGTTTATCTCAATACTAACAAAAGTATGTGTAAAATTGGCAAAAGAAAAGTATAGGACAGACCTCCATATTATCATTGATGTCTTCCCCATGCATGGCATATAGAAAATCTCTTTCCAACAATTTCAAATCGATGAAATGCCTAAGTACCTGCAAATGAATAATTCTATCCCAATTCTCAAAGACAAAATGGCTCCTTCGACACTTCTAGCCCCTGAATAATCACCTTTACAAATGAACAAGTCTTGTAATCTTGTAAAAGATGATTAAACTTCTAAAGTTAAAAGTCCATAAATATACTGTTTATAGCGATTTGAAGCATCAAAGGAACAAATTTGACAGAACGCCGTTGCATCTCTCTACCAGCATAATGCAAGGTTTTACACAATGAAGTATAAACTAAATCAATTCAAATTATATGGATCTATATTTGATTTTGTATAGAAACTCATGGGAATGAATAAGTAGGCCGGAAAGTTCTACATTCTTTAACTCAGCTTTTGGATTTCTTTCATCTTGAATCAAGTCGCCACGTTGGGAAGGATTGTCAGAAGGATAACCAATATGCCAGTGTTTTTTATTCTGAACTGTAGAAATTACCAATTAGAAGAGACCCCATACGAAATAGAATAAAGCAGCCGCTTTCCATGTCATGGTAACAAACCGAGGAGCTTCCTTCCTTTGTGAACAGCTGTAAATGAGTCCATGTGTCAGGCACTCAGGCTTGTGCTCCGAATTGATACACGGCTGCTGTGTGCTAGTTATAGTGAAAAGACAATAAATGATGAAATTGATTGGATTTATACCATGTATTTAAAGTTGTTAATCATATATCTTCCATTATTAGTGTTGAATCCTTGAATCTAAGAGTTTGGGTTTATACCCAAAATTGAGGGTTTTGCTTGGATTTAGAAATTGGATGAACCCTTGAATTAATTTAGCAATTAGTTGATGTGTTTTGATTAACTAGTGTTTAATTGGATATTTTATCCCCGAATTTTTTGTTTTGACCTTGTGGGCCCTGTTTTCTCAAATTTTAGGGTTAGTTTTGACCTAATTTGAATGATAGCAATTTAGGTATCGATCTTCATAATTTCTAATCTAAATTTCAAATATGCCTAGTCTTTCTTGATCTTGAGCTCAGCTGCCTCAGGTATGAATTTATTGCCAGAAAATCGACAGGTCGAAACTAAGCCTTTTCTATAATAATAATAATAATAATATAAGGATAAAGATATGCAATACCTTTTACTTTATATTTTTGTTTTATATTATGACTTTCTACTTGCCCATTCAAGTGTGTTATTTTGACTGGACTCAAAGTTTATGAAATAAAAAATAGATTTTTAAATCTTGTGATTCTAAATTAAATTTTTTTGTAATGTATTAAAATGTCTTTTAATTTTGTGGTTTTAAACTTATCATGTATTATGTTTCAATTGTCAACTTACTATATATAAAAAGAAATACTTCTTTGCGACAGACGAATAAATGAAACTAAGACACTTAAGAGCCGTTTGGATTGGCTTATAAAATTTGTTTTCGACTTTTTTGAGTGTTTCGAACTTAAAGTCATTTTGTCTTAAAATAAGCTCAAAAAAATAATTGGACCCATTTAACTTAGTTTATAAGCGACTTATAAGCTAAAAAAATAAGTTGGACTACCCCAACTTATTTTTTTCGTAACATTTTTATAAGCCCAATCCAAACGGGCTCTAAATTGAGATGGGGGAATACTAATAAGTCCGTCTGTAATTATGTGGCACACTTTTCTTTTTAGTCTGTCCAGAAAAACATTACATTTCTATATTTAGAATTAATATAATTTTATGAAAGGATTCACCGCGATTCACCGCAACAGTCCACACAAATAGATAAAGATCATTTTGGACCATAAATTTTTAAAAAAAATCTTTTTTTCTTAAATTTCATACTTAGTCAAATGATGCCATACAAATTGAGACTAAGGGAGTAACTAATTACAATAGATAAAAGACCACCTAAGACTAGTGTTGATATTCTAAACAGGCAATAATTGTCTCTCGCCGTAGAACTAGCATCGCTTATGCAATTTGGGAGGTGTATTGGTATTAATTCAATTAAATCGAAGAAAGCCAAAAAAAAAAAAAAAAAAAAATCTCGAAGCCCTTATTTGGGAAAATTTTGATAATTCAAATGAAGTGAGATATACAAGAGGGGACACAGACTGAGAGATGCAATTGTTTTTAATTTATTTTATTTTAGTAATTAATTACAATAGGTTACAATGACCACGTAAGACTAGTGTTGAAATTCTAAACAAAATCGTAAGCAATAATTGTTTTTCCTATTTTTGGTTAAGATTTGGCGGAAAATTGACTCGCGGATGACATCAAATATTCACAAATTATAAGGCAAAAGTATTTAGTTATTGAAAAAAGTACAAGTATCCAAAACTTGTCTCGTATTTGTAATTATCTAGACGTAAGAGGATTTTATTACCTCCATGGACTCTTACGAGATGGAATAAGTATCATTCTATTAGATGATGTTTTCTTGAAAGTGCATGCACATCGTCTAATCACATGAAAAAGTTAAAGAAGTGTCCAAAATTGATATCTATTGATTATGTCGAATTTCATAAAGCTTATTTTGACTTAATCATAAGTTCATCTTCCTCGCATCACCATTTCTCAGGAGTTCTAAAGCTTTAAACCAACATCCTCCTTAAATCGAAGAGATTTGTTAAAGATTGTATGACATGAGGGCAATTTAATTATGATTTGTTAGTTGTACGGTCTGAAGTCAGTACGAGTGTATCAAGTTCATATGTATATGTGTGTCATGGTAAGGCATTTGCCAAAATGGCGAGGATAACAAAATTTGATTTATTGGAGATCTGAAATTTTATTGGAGAATTATTGATGAATCTGACAAAAAACAATTCTCCTATGATATCCACCGCATGATATTTAAATGAAGAAAAATATTGAGACAAGCTCATTATTCATCAAATTTTAAATCACGCGTGACTCATCCTCGAAATTTTATATGTTATGAAAAATAAGTTTAGATTTTCTTTTTTATGATTTTCCACCAGATGTTCAGTCCGCATTAGAATTTGATTAGATTCGAATTTACACCGAAAAATCTCATATTGAAATG
Organism: Lycium ferocissimum; assembly: GCF_029784015.1. Lineage (NCBI taxonomy): Eukaryota > Viridiplantae > Streptophyta > Magnoliopsida > Solanales > Solanaceae > Lycium > Lycium ferocissimum. The sequence goes on along the minus strand of NC_081352.1, from coordinate 26,918,358 downwards.
TTCCCTAACAAAGACGATTCCGTAACCAGTGACCTCAAAAAATAAGTTATCTGTCACAGTATTTGACCAAGCTTTTGGGAGAAAATAAGTGCTTTTGGTAGGGGCGGACCTACGTACAATTTAGTGGTGCTCCAGCACCCGTTAAAGCCAACGTAGATTAGGTATAGTTATATAAGAAATATATGAAATATGGGTATAAATGTTTAAAAAGCACCCTGGAAACTAATAATACAGCTGGGTGCTTTGGTTTCCAGGTGGAACCTAAAGGCTTGGGAGGCGGAGGACCTGTGTTTGAGCCTGCTGCTCATAGTTTCGATTTTGGTAATGATAATATTAAAGGGAAAACTACGTATATATACGTATTAAGGAGAAATATTTACGAAACGTAACGATAGTTTTCCTTATTTACAAAACATAACGATATATTACAAAACATGACGGATTTTCATATATTTTTTTTTTTTTATTTTTTTTCAGAAAATATATATATTTTTTATAATTTTTTTTTTTTTTTTAAAAATATTTTTTTTTAAAAAAAATAATTTTTATATATATTTTTAAATATTAATTTTTTTTTTTTTTTTGCTCAATGGCTTAAAAAATTACCTAATACTTCTATGTATGAAAGTTGTATGAAATGTGTATGTGTGAGCAAAATTTTTAATATAATTTTCATATACAAAATTTTGACGAAAACTTTAAGCCTTGAATATTGTATGAAAATTGTTACAATGTTGTTGTAGTTGTATTAATTTTACGAAATCTAACATGAACTTTATACATGAAAATGTGAGCGAAATTTTAAGACATGAGCAAGATACAAATTTCATATTGTTTTCATACACAATTTTGAGCGGATTTTTTAAGCGCTTGACGAGATATACGCATTTTAAATACATTTTTCATACACTAAATTTTGAGCAAACTTTTTTAAGTCTTGAGCGAGATATACACATTTCATACAACTTTCATACATAAGTTTTTGAGCAAAAAAAAAATATTAATTTTTTAAAAAAATAAAAATAAATTTAAAAAAAAAAAAAAAATTTTAAAAAAAAAAAAAATATTTTTTAAAAAAATGATTTTAAAAAATAAAAAATAATTTAATTTTTTTTTTTTTTTAAATATAAAGCATGTTTTGTATAGGATTTGTAATGTTATGTTTTGTAAATATAAAGCTATCGTCGCGTTTCGTAAATATTTCCAAGATGTATATATATGTCAGACCCAATATTAAATGCCGTTATCTTTTAAAAACACTTACTTTTTAAAAAAATAAACTCAAAAGCTGGAAGCATTTTTTTTTAAAAAACACTTTTTAAAAATTTGACCAAACACTATTCACTAAAATTTGTTCTACTTTACTAGTTGCTACTTGCTACCTTGGCCTAATCAAAGCCAACTTTCGTTTTATTTTTTTGGTCTCAGCTCAAATGGCCGCTTACTCTTCTCCATTTGTTGCTATAGAGTTCTTAAGTTTCTCTTTCAGGCATATTGTCGAACGATTGGTAACACGTTGTAGAATTTTGTGTTTCAGGAATTAATCGCAAATCACAGGTTTGAATTTCTATCATAGACAAACACGTAGTAATCATTTAAATGAGAAAAGTATTGAAACAAGCGCATTCTTCACCGAATTTCAAATTATGTGGAGACGCATCCTCGAAATTTTATACTCCCTCAATGTATTTTTATTTGTCCATGTTTGATTTGATAGGCTCCTTAAAAAGTAGTACTACTCCCTCCGATTAAAAAAAAGTGTCTACTTAGTCATTTACACGCCCAATAGTTTAAAATGAAAAAGGATGTTGTCAAAAATAGTTTAAAATTCTTCGTTATACTTTCGATTCAAATATACCCCTCCTATTATAGTTTAACACAAATTTGCTCGAGAGACCCATGTGAAGCTCATAATCAAATAACCCACCCCTCATTTTAAATACACAATTCCTTTACAAACCTACCCATTTAACTCAACCCAATCCAACCCATTTTCATGCTTTTTTCAAATCGGATACTAGTGTTATAAAAAAGAGATAATGGTAAAAAATACACATTTAAGTATCATATTTTTTTTTTTGAGTTTTCGCACTTGCCCATCGGTGTGAGAGTTTACTGCAAATTATCGTCAATTAGTTTACAAAACACATCTCAACTATCAGTTGTTCACTTTTCCTACCTAAACTATCATCAACTAGTCTGCAAAACACACTCGAAAACTAATAGTTGATGTGTGTTTTGCAAATTAGTTGGTGATGGTTCATGTAGGAAAAGTGAACTATTGATAGTTGAGGTGTGTTTTGTAAACTAGTTAGTGATAATTTAAGTGGAAAATTCTCATACCTGATAGTTAAAATAGAAAACTAAAAAAAAAAAAATATACTTAAGGTGTGTTTTTGATTCAGTAAAAAATAAAGTTTAGAGCAACGCTATATAATCCCTAAATTTCAAGTTGCTACCGTAGCCTAATGAAAGCCTACTTCCTTTCTCAAATGGCCACATAACTCCTCTCTTCGCCATTAGCTGGTAATTTTAATGGCCGCGATATCAAAGCTAACAAGAGAAAATGCCTTACTCCGACGTCTCAAATCCCTTGTATCCTTGCAGGTACTATATTGGGTAACTCCTTTTTTTGCATATTTTTTCTAAAATTTTTTCTTTCAGGCATTTTGTCGAACAGTTGGTAACATTTTGTAGAATTTTGTGTTTCAGAAATTTAAACATACATTTGCTGGATGTGAACGTCAGTCTCAGGTATCCTTACAGGTACTACGTTGGGTAACTTGCTCTTTTGCATTTTTTTTTCTTTCAGGCATTTTATCGAACAGTTGGTAATATGTTGTAGAATTTTGTGTTTCAGAATCTTAAACATACATTTGCTGAATATGAACGTCAGTCTCAGGTATCCTTACAGGTACTACGTTGGGTAACTTGTTCTTTTGCATGTTTTTCTATTTTTTTTTTCTTTCAGGCATTTTATCAAACAGCTGGTAACATGTTGTAGAATTTTGTGTTTCAGAAATTTAAACATACATTTGTTGAGTGTGAAAGTCAGTCTCAGGTTTCCAGTGATACGGTTACTGCGTCCGTGATCGAAGCAGGTAAATATTAGAAATTCAAATTGCATGAACTTTGATCAAACATTTTAAGATATAATTTTTGACCAAATTGATATGAGAAAAGTTGCAACTTATGATACTATTCACGTAGTTTTCAACTATATAAAATTTAATAATCTTGAAATATTGACTTAATCGAATCCAATTTAGCTTCAAAAGTTTAGTCAAATTGACTCTCGAAAAGCGAAAAGTATTACATAAATTGAGGCAGAGGGAGTAGCTTAGTACATTTTGAGGCTTCTGCTTTTGTCCAGTTTCCCGTTTTGTTTTTACTTATTATTCTCTCCGTCCCATTTTATGCGAAAGTGTTACTGGTTGGGGAGTTAAACCATATTGTGTTTGACTACGATTTTCTTAATCTTTTTAGAAATATTTTGAATCTATAGGTATGTTGACTTGCAGTGCTTTTGGTGCAGTTTTCAAATACTCCCTCCGTCCCAATTCAAGAGTCTCACTTTCCTTTTTAGTTTATCCCAAAAAGAAAAGAGTGCCTCTTTCTATGTTTAGTAAGTTGACAATTCAAACATTCTACCTAACAAATTTATAACCACAAGATTCAAATGACATTTTAATACATTAGACACATCTTTAATTTAGGACCACAAGATTCAAAAGTATCTCTCTATTTCTTAAGCTCCGTGCCTAGTCAAACTAAGACACTTAGGGGTCGTTTGGTTTGAACACAAGTTATGATGGGATTAATTATGTTGGGATAAGTTATACTGAGATTATTTATATTGGGATTAGTTATCATGATATTATTTCTTATTGATTGTTTGGTTTGTTGTATTAAAGTAACATGCATTGCATAACTTTTAAGAAAAAGTTGTTTGTTTACAAAAATACCCTCAACCTTATGTAGTAGAAAAAGGGTTTTGAGAACATCAGGGCTATTTTAGTCAATTTCACTATTTTATCCTGGGATAACTTATCCCAGGATTACTATTCCACCCTCTGATGGGTATAAGTTATCCCAACACTATTTTTAATCTTGGGATAACTTATCCCACAATTAGTAACCAAACAAAGGATAAGGTGATACTAAATTTTTATCCCATCACTATTTTTGCTTATCCATCATACCAAACCATCCCTTAAATTGGGACGGAGGAGTAGCTTAGTACAGTTTGAAGCTTTTGCTTTTTGCGCAGTTTTGCTTTTACTTATTACTCTCTACGTCCCATTTTATGTGAAAGTGTTACTGTTTGGGGAGTCAAAAGATTATTCCTTGGACTACAATTTTCTCAAATAGAAATATTTTGAGTCATTAGCTATGTTGATGTGAATCCTTTTTCATGCAGTTTTCAAGTAAATTTATTTTTAGAAAATTAAAGAATTTATATCCGAATTCATAGTCAAACTTAAGTGTTTTGACCCTTGTACTCCAAACTCTTTGGAAAAGCATCCAAGCTTGGATAAAGGAGGATGTATGGTTGCAGTTGTTGATAGTTAGGTTAAAAGATTAGTACTGAAAAATCTGAAGAGAGCAGAATGTGGATACAAAGGATTTATCCAGTTAATTTGGGAATCAAGCATAGTGATTGTTGAGTGTACATTTTCACTCTACCAATGTCTTGTTCCATTAACCTGCTGAGCAAATTATTGACAAAAAAAAAAAAAAAAGACTGCCCTTTTTTCTTTTTCATTTTTTTCCTGCTCGTCTGTTTTCATCGCGTAGGATGGATGGTTTTGCAAAGATTAGTACTGAAAAACCTGAAAAGGGCAGAATGGATACAAAGGATTTATCCATTTAATTTGGGATTCGGGCATAGTGATGTTGACTGTATATTTTCTTTCTATCAGTGTCTTGTTTGCTTACGTTTCATTAACCTGCTGAGCAAATTATTGACAAATAAAATTGCCTGTTTTTTTTCCTGTGTGGTTCTGCAAACATTGGTAGGAGAGACAGTGCTGCAAACATCTGATTGAATGAAAAATGTTATTTGTGGAGTAGGAGTTGAATTATGATATGTGATGATTATGATTCAGGTCAAATCGATTTCTCAAAATGGAAGAAGCTGGACTCAAGGAACTTTGGGATTAGCAGATCAATGATATCACCATCTGCCTGGGTTGTTCTGAAGATTCTGCATTATGAAGGTGATACATTTTGTTGCGTTCAATCAATTCTTTTCATGCTTCTAGTCTGGCTACAGGAGTAGGTGTTTACAGAACTATGGGACGTCAAACTTATCATTTTACTTTCAAATGTTGAAATGCTTTTGTTTTGAATTGTACTTGTCATGAGTGAGACTAAACCAATTCTTGTTCCCCCGGCCAAAAAAAAAAAAAAGGAGAGGAAGACAGGAAAGAGAGGTGCCTGCCTCTCCAAAGAACAAGTTCATATGATAGGTAACATTGGATCGTTATTGTGGTAATGAGAGTTGAATCGATAATATTTAAGTTGGTTAAACTGGAGAGGCCCCCACTTAGGCCATATTTGCGGAAAAAAAAGTTTGGTTATGAAAACAATTTTGATTTTGAGGAAACGAGGCCACACTTTTTGAAGAGATAGAAACACACTTTTTGAAGAGATAGAAACCAACATTTTGGTTGTTTTTTTAATATTTTAACCAATAACCAAAATAGACTTTTACAATAAACCACAAGATTTTGAATGCTATCACTCAATAACCCTTCTTTACTTTATATAATTTTTTTAATATTCACATATTTCCTCTCCTTTATGATTATGTTCAAAAAAATTTGTACTGATATTCATCTTATGCACTTTAATTGTTTCAATCAATCAACTCGGCGTCAAACCCAAATAAATTGGGGTCCACTATGCGGATTCCATATGTCCATTCCACTCTATACAGGTTAATACACATTTTTTAAATTAAATAATATTGCAAGGTTACAAACTTATTTTGCTAGTCTAATGCTTGTTGCTTTAGGATATTGTATTCACATAATGGAGGTGAATTAAATAATGTAAGGTTTTGATTGGAATGGTTATTATGAACTTAGTCTCTTTTGTTTTTGTAGGAAAAACCAAACCCAATTTAAGTTTGTTCTGAGCTATTCTATTCTTCAAGCAAGCATGAAAGTAAGCTGTGTTGAGTCACTCAATCTTAGCTGCTGATTCCTAGACTTCTGTGTAGTGATGCTTTGACTGCTTTTCGCAATCATATCCCATTTCTCAAATTGCATTTTCAATTCCTTTTTTTTGGTGATATATGCCCCCGTTCTGAAAATATAAATTAGGTGACTGTTTGTGGTCTGGTGATCTTTTAGTATCTCTTTTTTCAAGATAAACAAACTCAGGTTGTTTCACCAGCTTTAGTTTGAGTAGGCATCTTGAAAGTCAGGAAAATATTTGGTTAGAATATTGTTAATGATTATGCCAGTCAAGAGATTCTTAATGATTATTTCACAATTAAGCATATCAAGAGTTGAGAAATTTTCTTTATTTTTTGTCACTCAAAACTACCTCCACAAGGTAGGGGTAAGATCTGCATACACTCTACCCTCTCCAGGCCCCACTTGTGGGATTACACTGGGCATGTTGTTGTTATGTCACTCAAAAGTCCTAACAAGGAGTCCTCTTGCACGTCGCTTTGAAACAAGAAGTAAGAGGAGATATTGTTAATGTTATATCGTACAAGAAGGGCTTAGGAGTCTTAACTTATGTATAATAAGGTAAGTAAATATAGTCTATGCTTACAATAAGGGTAAGTACTAACAATTTAGTAGGAATATTCTACAACCTTCTAAAAAAGTAAGAATATTCTAGAATATGCCCTAGAATATCCTACAATTTTTTTTTTTTTTAGTGCATTAGGATTGAAAACGCATAATTGGGATCTTTTCTATTACCCTCGATGCATGTAACTGAAGGGAGTACTAGTGGTAGAGAGGTGTTAACCAATTAGTTGAATATTCTTCTACTCAAGTTCCTTGTGTCCAGGCATGTTGTGAATCTCGACACACTGTAACATGAGTGAATAATTTGTTTTGATAAAAACCCTACGTATTCCACTGTTGTCTCTCAGCAACATCTGCAAGCCTTTTTTTTAATTTTTAGTTCATATAGTATGCCTTTCTTTTAATCGGTTATCGTTTGACCAAAATTTTTACATACAGGGTTTGAAGCATACCTGGTTGGTGGATGTGTCAGAGATCTAATTCTCAATAGAATACCAAAAGATTTTGATATAATCACAAATGCAAGACTTCCACAGGTTTTTGATGCATTCAAAATCATCACCTAGTTATGAGACAACTACATTAGGTTTCAGTTAACGAGTTTGGCTCTAACATTTATGCTATTATACTTTTTTGCAGATAAAAAAGCAATTTCATCGTTGTGAAATAGTTGGACGAAGGTTTCCAATATGTAGAGTGCATGCCAAAGGTTCTATTGTTGAGGTTGGCGCAACTCCTTTGGGATACTAATTGTGCTACCTTTCTATACTTCCATGGTTGAGCATGGGCACACACAATTTCACATTGTACACGTTATGCTGTACCAACAAATCTATATTTTACTTAAAATGAAAATTTCACAAAAATTCTCAACTAAATGCTTGGAGAAGTGAGAAGAGCTTGAGTTGCAAGTTACATTGGTTTTAGAAAAACTTTACTTCTTTTATCATAACAGGAGGAGGAAGAACATTTTGATTTGGTATCCAGACCATAGGAAATCTCCTTTTGATTTTGTGAAGTAAGAGATAGATTAGAGATCAATCTCACAGAGGGAGAGGGAGAGAGAGAGAGAGAAATTATAAATCTGAAACTCTTCTTACAATCACAGCCATTGAAGCACTTTACTTCCAATCACTGCAGGTATCAAGTTTTGATACTGTGGCAAAACATGCTGAAAAGGAAGAGGAACACTTTGATTCTAAAATGCCTGAGGGATGTGCTCAGAAAGATTTCATTCTCTGGAAGAATTCCATGCAGAGAGACTTCACTGTTAACAGGTTGTACCTTCTGTTTTCTTTTTTCTTAAGTGGACGGAGTTAAAACTTAAAAGCTAATTTATGTTCTGTGGACTTCTCCTGGGGAAATGAGGCATAGGAAAGGTCACAACTTTAGTTCTGTTGGGGACTAAATTTTGTAGGTTCCCAAAGCTTAGGTTTCAGTCCCATTTCACCACCCTCCCCTGAAAAAAACAAAGAAAAGAAAAGAAAAAGAAAGGATAATTTGACTCATAACATGCAAATTTGTTGCTCATTTAAGTATTTTCCCCCCCTTTTTTTTTTTTCCTTTTGGTACTCATGTTGATCTACGATGCTCTCCAAAAAAAAGACAATGAATGTAGAACCATCTAAAATTTTGACCAAAATATGGAGGAATGAATTGTAGCAAGAGGGAAATTCTGTGTGCTGTAGCACCTCCATCCTTGATTTCTCCCTGTTGTGGGCTGTGGCCCTATTTAGGTGGTATGGAAAACAATTTTGGGAAAACAATTGTGCATTTTTAATTTGTCTAGAAATATTTAAATTTGCACCCAAGAATTTATTAAACTATCACTTAGACCTTGGATCATTACCAAGACGCATCTGCCATGTAAAATGTGGATTAAACCAGTAAAGTACATGGATTATGGTATTAACTGATAATTGTAAACTTTTCAAATGAGTTAACTTTAGTTCTTTCTATATCGATTAATTTGCAAAGAATTAGTTTGCTACAAATCTTGGTTTAGATATTTTTGACATTTCGTGAACTTATGTTTCTCAAAAGGAAAAAAAAAACTGAGTTTGTTTTTAAAAGACCATCCACCACTGTTTACAGTTCCTAAAACTGGAATTCTACTTGTTAAAGGAGTGCATGCTGCATTTGATTTCACCACATTGGATCCTTGATGACAGCTCATAACTCAGTGTAGCAATTATTTATGAACAAAATTTTCCAGTGGTTTCTACAATTCGTCTTTTCTGGATGAGAAAAGGTGACAGAAAGTTGGGGCCGTCTGTTGCTCCTTTTTTTGGATGGTTGGGACTGCAAGAAGAGAGAATTAGTCAACTTTATTGATTTTTATTTGTCATTGCACCTCCACAAGTTGTTGACAAAGTTCTAGTTCTAGGTGCTTTATTTAGTCCAATTGATCCAGTCATTTTTCTTAGCATATGCAAGCGGATTTCGGAAAATAAAGCAAACAATTGAAGATATTAAACCCTATGCTAGTGCAATGTACTTGGTCAATGTTATCGCGCAGTTGTTACCATTGAATGCTAGTGTGATGTGAATGGCAGTTGTTTTAGAGCATTATAGCATATTGGAAAGCTAAATTAAGCAATTTATTTGGTGTATATAGGATTTTGCTAAACAAGATAATTTAATCGCATATTACTATTCTCTGTGTTGGACGTTAAAGTAATGTCTTTATCACTGTATTTCTATGGAAAATCCTCCACAAATAATAACGAATTATCTACCTGGTATGCCATATGCTGGATACGTGTGAAATTACACCTTTTTTTGGTTCCATGAAGCTATGCTTCTTACATATTAGAGAACATTTGGCCAAATAAAACATGGTTTAACTGCAGCTCAAAACCTATGGCCTATGAGTTGATAGGTTTTTGGTTGTTATGGTGATTGATAGATACCTAAATTGAGTTTTTTGGGTGCTATTTGACTCATTATTTATGTTTCTAAAATCATGGAAACAGCTTATTTTTCAATCCGTTCGTGAATAGAATCTATGATTATGCCGATGCAACGGGGGACCTAAGATCCTTAAAGGTGAGGCTATTATCTTACATACGTACTTTTATCAAAAAATTGTCTTCTAGCATGTAATGCAAAATAGTTACTTTGATGTGTTGGAATTTTAAAAAGGTTTATTTTGATATGAATTCAGCTACGGACTTTAGTACCTGCTCACTTGTCATTTGGAGAGGATTGTGGTAGGTGCAATTATTTAAGATTTTGTCATGAATTGAGACTCAGTATCATGCTGCTTCCATCCTAAATTGAATATGAACTTTATTTTTTTTATTTTATTATCTTACTATTCATTACAAATCAGAACGTACAGTCGTACACATTTTCAACTTTTTTTCTTAATAACTTCACTAAGTTAAAAATTCAATTTGAGATGGAAACATTACTATTTTATTTGTTAAGTTCATTGCATCCCTTTCATCTATCACTCATTTGCTTAACGCACCCCTAAACAGTTTTTTATTACCCTTAACAGCATATATCTTTAACTTTTTTGACCACTCCAAACAGTTTCATAATTGGATTGTCAGATTCCTTCAGAAAATGTTTTTATTCCAACAATACTCTTAATCTCTTAGCTGTTCACTTCCTTCATCACATTGTTTGAAGCAGCCGCATCGTACTTAGCTTCTCCCTTAGCTCCCCTCTTCCTCCAAAAAGCTATTGCCCTTATCAAAACTTTCCATTGGTGTAGTTTTAAGTTCCCATGAGATTGTGTTATGTCTATTGTTGATTGCAACATTGCTATATTATTTGTGTTAGAAAAATAATGAAAACATTGTTGAAGTGAATGTTGAGTAGCTAGTTGTTATGGTTTTTGATTGTATTTTAAGTGATTGTGGGAGATTGAGTTGGTTTTAGGAGGCCAGTCATTTAAAGGGACAATTAGGTGAAGAAATGGAGTGATCATTCTTCTAATGGAGGTGAAGTGGGAGGTCCCCCTGCCAAAGTTGAGCATTAAGAGAGGGGATTATAATTGAGCGCGGAGAGAGGGGATTATATTTGAGTGTGGAGAGAGGGGATTATAGGATTTATTACATGAGGAAGAAGTAGAATATTTGGGAAAGGGTGGTTGTAGTATTTGGGGAGGGGAAGGAGGGTAATTCTGCTGCCCACTTTGGCTGGCAGAGGGGAATAGGGAAAGTAGTGTCTTGTGTGAGGGGGGAAGCGGGCAATAATGCTTGATAATCAGATTAGTGGTGTTCCTGTGGTTCAGGGGAGAGGAAGGTGGAGCACAAGATATAAACATGGGGTAACACAAGGTTTGAAGATTTCACGGGCATTCTCCTTGTTAGCAAAGAACAAAAGGATTTCAGTGTTTTACTGCTAATTAAATTGGCACAATGCGAAGTTAAGAAACTTGGGGATTAAGTGTCACTAAAAGTAGAAAGGGCGACGGCAGTGTTGAATTCAAGAATAGATGTTTTAACCCTAATGGTTAATGTGATAGAACTAATGTTGGCGTTTCTTTTTCCTCAGCAAGAATCTTGCGTGGCTTGAGATTGGCTGCTCGTCTTAACTTATCCTTTACAAAAGAGATAGAAGATGCGATGCATGAGCTCTCATCAAACATCCTGAGCTTGTCCAAGGTATAAACAATGATCTCTGGGAAAGCCATTTATTCAGTGTAATAATGCACTTCATCTTTTCCCCTATTGTTTGGCGTTCTCTTTGCTATTTGTCCCTTCTTCTCATTGCTGGACATCATATGCTCATGGTCACTAATTTTTCTCTATTTATCTTGTTTGCAGTCTAGAATAATGATGGAACTAAACTATATGATGTCATATGGGGCTGCGGAGCCTTCTCTTTCTTTACTTCATAGATACAATATCCTTGAGATTCTGTTGCCATTTCAGGTATGTCCATATTGCTGCATCAGATTTTAGCTTGCTGATGAAATGGTACACCTTTTTAGAATTCTGGAAACAGCTAAATGTGCCTGTGTGTCATTTTCAGGGAGCACACCTTGCTCAACAGGCTAGCAAACAATTGGATAAAAGTTCTGTGATGCTGATGGTATGCTCTTTATTGCCGCGTCTCCTTTATTTCTCTTGAAAGAAAATAAAGTCGATAACCAGCTTTTTCCTGTGTGTGATGCATGTGCGTGTGCATATTAATTTTCTAAAGTTGACTTTTTTGTTGGTTTTTCACTTGTGTTTTAATCCTATAATTTATCTGTTACGGCTTTCTTCAGAAACTATTTTCCAGCTTGGATCAATTGGTCACCTGCGATCAACCTTCGCATGATAGTGTGTGGTGAGTTGATATAACTCTTTGGGTTCAAATAAAACATTTGGTTTATGATATGAATTTTTATTGAGGTTTTATGTGTCTCATTTTTTGCATTTGATTGTTTTCTCACCCTTCCAGTAATTAGCGACATATAATCTTGATAAAAAAATAATATTGTGCCCATGACATGCATTGCTGTAGCTTTATCATATGAGTTGAGTTCCTTTCGTTTTTATTCTTAGGCTGGTGCAGATATGTTGATAATTGGATTCTTAATCTCCATGACGCTTTTGCTTCCAGTATCCCTATCTGTTCCTTTACTAACACTCTCTCCCTAATAGAGATGGTTTTCATCTTTGGATATTATTGTATCCACTGCTGGTTTCAGAGCTGTAATTTGATATAAGTTGCTCTGTAGTTCTGAACTTGTCTAATTGGAAGATCCATTATTTCTTGTCGTCTCCTGTCATAGTACCTTGCAGCTGTATAACACAGCTATGATGCTTTGTTTGGTCTCAAGTGCTGACATGGGTAGGAAGAATTTCTGAGATTGACTAGGTGAAATCCTGCTGCTGTTAAGCTATGAGTGGACATTGCAGTCTTCTCTTTTGATTATTTTGTATGCTTTGAATTAAATAAGTGTTCATTCCTAATCATTGAAATATCGTTGTCCTGTGGACACCTTCTGATACCCTTCCTCTAACTTGTTTGGTCTGAGCTGTTTTTAGTTTAAGATGTCTTGTTGAAGCTTTCATATGGCTAGCAAATGAACACAGTTGTTATTTGTATGGATCGGATGAAATTCAAAATATTCCAATAGGTAAAGGAGCTTACACTTATCCTCTCTTTACCAAGGGGTAGACATATAATTGCAGTGTTAAATGGTGTAAGTAAAGAAAAGAAGCTTCATCTACTACTGAGTGTTCAGTCAGGGCGTAATGCTGCAGTGAGAACAGAAAACAAGCATGTTTTGTCTTTATCCTTCTTTATTTAATTTAGTTTCTGGACACTGCCATTAGAATCATGCTGTTGCCTTCCTGACTTCAAAAGCCTACGTTAAGTTGGCACTTGGCATCATCAGTACAACTAAGCTCCATAACTACGACAAGATATAACCTTTTTTTGTGCATCTTAGATAATACTTGTTTTTCTACTTCATTATTTGTTTTTTGAGAGGGGCAACTTAGACATTTAAAGTTCCGAAGAAACTTCTACATGGTGCATTCGTTGTATAGCACCTTTACTCTGGAGTACTCGATAGTTCAATTGTGCTGATTCATCACATTCAGCATATGAATCCTTGGAGTCAGGCTTCTAACTCTATTTCACAGCAGATGTTACAGCTCAAAGTCTGCTTGCCCACTGTCACAGTAGCGGGTTCTACTGATATTTTGGCCACTTTGCTATGACATTTTTGATAGTAGACATTAGATGAATTATGAACCTGCACTAATGTTGTGAGAACTAACTTGTTGCGGGTGGTATATGATAAAATTTTCCTTTTCAATGCTGTGCATGACAGGGTTGCACTCTTGGCGTTTCATCTGGCATTGATCACACATCCCCAACATGCGTTTGTCATCCTGACTTTTGCTTCCGTATTGTATCGCGCAAATTGGGAGGAAGCTGTTAAATTTGCAAAAAAGCATTCTAAGGATGCAGCTGTTTATGGACCTGAATTCTCTGATTCTCAAGGCTCCATTTCAGATGATGAACTTGCAACAAAAGTTGCACAGCTGGCAGTGCAAGTCCAAAAATCTATAAACATTTTAGCTGACAGGGACAGCCTTCTGGAAGCAATGTCCAAGTTCCCAGGAGCCCCATGCTCTGGTTTGGTGGGTAAACCTACTTTGATTTTTATATGTAAATGTTGTTTACACCAAGGTGGTTTGTCTGTCTTGTCATTTCACTTTGTTTGAGCATGCTATACAGTTATTCTTTCACCCTTATGGTGCTTCAGAGTGATGCTTGACTTTTGCGGAAAATCCAAATTTATTTCATCCTGTTTACCGAAGAATCAAATAGACTAATTTTCTACTCCTATCTGATAGCGGAAGCTGCATTAATTATTTTCCAATACTAATATGGGAAAAATGTTCGATCAATGATTCTATCTGTGTTGATAAATGAGTTAAGCAGAGCATGCTCCAGCTTCTAAGAATGCCTGTTTTGAAACAATATTTCTTGTTGGTTTCCCCTTATAAGCAAGGAATGTGGGGATGACTTGAATATGATTGACTTATTTTTTCTTGGTCAAGTCTGGTACTTAATCTGGGGTAACCTAGTCATTATGTAACAATAGGACCAACATTGTAGGCCCTAGGGTGGAGGTAGATGACTTTCCTAGATATAATAATTTTCTTGGAACAGGTATTTTTGACTTCATCTCTAGGGAAGTCATCTACCTCCACCTCTAGAGATAGAAGTCAAATATTTGGTAAGACTTGCCATGATTTACTTGACTGCTTCATATAATAAGATAAAGATCTTTGTAGACCTTTTTGCGGAGCGCGCCATGGACGGAAAAGGATTAAATACGTTCTGAAGTATTATTTAAAGATATGCATCAACACTTTCCTAACCTAAAGAGTCTAGCTCATTATACTCGCAAAGAGCTGATTGTCCCATGTTTCTCTGTGAATTTTGTGACTTATGTATGGAGTACGTGATTCGGGTTTCCTGCAACAAACTGAGCCATTGTCTCTGAACCTGATGTAAAGGTATTCATTTACTTCGTAAACAACATGGGTATCTTTCATCTACCTTTTGTGGAAACTTGGGATTTGGTGCACTTGGAATAAATGCAACAGCCTCCCTCTCTCCCTCCATCACAAACAGCCCTAATAGATTCATTGGGAAATCAGCTCAGCTTATCCATAAATTAAATACTATATTTACATATAGTCATGATTGTTTTTCTTGATTTGAAGATAAAATGGGGAAGAAAAAGGAGAAGCAGATCTAGTAGACTTTAATTCTCGTGTCTCCTACTTGATAAGTGTTTAATAGGCTACCAGAATGGTAATTGCTCTAATTATCATTTTGATGAGTCTTTTTTAACTGATATGGAGATGTCTGGTTTGCAGGTCTTTGTATCAAACAAAATGGGCAACAATGTCGAGTTTATGTTTGACAGTCTGGTGAAAGATGTTACATCTCTCAAAACTAGGAGGAACATTTACAGTATAGATTACAGTTCTCTTGGAAGAGGACACATTCGTGAGACGAGGCTTTTTCTTGGCAAAGTCATCCTAGATACTATAGTTCCTGGAGTTACCCCAGTTGTTAAAGTGATCAAAAAGGGGAACCATATCCTGCTTGAAGTTGATGGTCAACAGAAGGAAAATTCTTCTCAGGAGAATTTCGATGAAAATTTGGAGCTAATAAAGCCGGAGTTTGTGTCAGACGATGATTTTGAAGAGCTTAATGAAAATTATGAACTCCGACACGATATTTTTGAGAAGAAAAAGTTAAATCAGAAGGGATGTAGTGATTTGGTGGAGGCAGCATCAAAGAATCAGAAGATTGTTGCTGCTATCAAGAAGCAAGATTTGATTGATGATACAGATACTGTAAATAAGACGAAATCTAAGGGCGAGTGTGCTCAGTTGCCTAAGGATGAAATAAGGATGCTACTGGAAGAGGTGAAATATGTAACAGGAAAGGAGAAAAAGAACGATGAGAAGTTTCAGAAGACAGCCATTAACCCTTTGAGTCTTTTGATGAATAATGTGGCTACTAAGGATCGCAAATTCACAGAGAAGCATGATTCCTTGCAAGAACATAGTATTGAAGAAGTAAATGAGAAGTTAGATAGTAAGAATCATAATTCTCAGGGGATGAAATTGGCTTCAGTTGAGAAGAGCATACAGATGGTTAGCGATCGGACACTTTCAGCTCTTTTCAGGTGAATCCAGTCCTGTTTGTTGTAAATTAGATATTCTTCAAGTAGCAAGAGTAAAATCTGATCAACTGTATTTATCCTGTGGTTAGTCCATGTTATACCAATAGAACCTAATCCTTGGTAGATGGCAATAGACCGAGTTTATCGGTTGTGATTGCCATTTTTTGACATTGAAATAGCTTATCAAATAGCTAGTAGCTTCAATTGTGATCTTTGGCAGTAGTTCATCTTCATGTTTAGGAGTGGAATCAAATATCAATATTCGCGTGTTAATTCATGGCTAATATGAAATATCCCTCAATTGATTAATTTATTTATTTTTGATATTGAAGAAATTCTAGGCCTCTGGCCTGACTCCTGTTGGCGCATAGGTTTGGAACTCTTGGTAGTATAGGCTCGTCCCTCCATCCTCCTCCCAAGTCCCGACTTAAATATCAGATGCCTCCAACAGGTTCGAATCCGTTAATTGTGCCTAACTGACATATCACGTGTTGCGTTCTTATCATTGAATCAAAGATGCAGAGGCATAATTGTTTACATTTTTACCTTTTTATTCGATTGGAATTTTTTTTTTTTTTTCTGGGTGCACGGAGGGGGAGGGAGAGGGGTATGTGTTGACATTTTCATGGGTGTTTAGTAGGTCGTCTTTTCTTTCAGATCTTCAGAAGTTTTGAATTTCCTGAAGAAGAAATTAGGTGGTGTTATTCAAACCCTGGATCCAAGTTCTCTCTATTTTATAGTTCTTTAAAAGAAATTACTTAAAAGAAAGAAGGTTTGAAGAAATTGAAACTACAGATGATCTCTTCTTCCGTTGTAACTTATGTTACTTCCTATTTTGAGACTTTTGAAATGTTTATATGTTTCTTTATCCCAATAGCAGAATTCGCCGGATAATCTCTCTATCCATATTTATGTGGCACCTTTCGAATTTTGAAGGTAAACGTGTTCTTTTTTGCCGCTATCTTTTCATGTCTTTTAAATATTTTAAATGATCAATTATTGTGACTTATAGTACTTGTAAGTAGTTTTCAAGTATATAAATTTTATCTTAAAAAAACTCAGATTTCATGTTCGAATTTACGATCAAAATTTAAAAGTTTGATTCTCAAAATTCGAACTGTGCTACATAAATTGGGACAGAGGGAGCAACAATACTACTGCTGTTACTACTACTAACAATAGCAGTACTACTACTTACTACAAATAATATTGATAACACCACTAAAGGATGTGGTGCAACGGATGGAAATTTCTCCTTCCTTAATCAGATTTTTTGGTTCGTGCCTTGGATATGAAAAAATCCTTAATATAGAGCGCTTTCCCCGAATGGGGCCCTACGCGGCGCAAATTCGTATATAATCGTGCTCCAATACAGATACCGGACACTCGGTGGAAAATCAAACAATAATATTGATAATGATTATGAGAACAATAACAATAATAGCAGCAGTAAAAAGCAGAAGGAAGTTTCAAATCTCACTGGAATAATCTTTACATAAGAAAACTTTAAAGCCTGACAAGTGCCAGCAAAAAAGACTCATTATTAAATGTAAAAGTGTCAGGAAACATGCCTCATAGCCTGCTACAAACATTAATTATATATTTACATTTATTTATAAAACAATGTAGGAATGTATATATGGAGTAATTTAAATTCAAAATCACTTGCAGTTGTAGGAGCGCTAGTGATTTGTTTTAAGTTTTGGCTTTTCTACTTTCTTATTTATATTATATATTATATATATTTTGTGCTATTAGCCTTATGCAAGTATGTTGAGCGTTATATTGTGTTAATTATTACCAAATCAAAGAAGATAAACCAATAAAAATGAGATGAATTTAGATGGAATGACAATGTCAGTGAAATTTTTTATAATTGACCGAAATTTGTTTGAAAATGAGGCAAACTAATAGTTGTTTACTCTAAAAGAAAGAGTATTATTAGTAACATTCAATATTGTTACCTTTATCAAAAAAAAAAAAAAAACATTCAATATTTACACTAGATCAAGTAATATAACTATGAGATCAATCTCAAATTAACACGTGACATTTAAATTTTATTTCAGCAAATGATCTCTGATTTATTTGTCAGCATTCTGGCAACCCATTGTTTTTTTTAGTGCTTATGAGGTCAACCAATTGCGACAGGCTATACACTTCAGATCTCTAATCACAGTTTTTTTCTATTTCTTCCCTTAATATCATCTAGTCTTTTAAAACAATTTGTGAAGATACGACTTAGAGCTTATTTAATGTTTTACATTGAATAATGATCGATCTAAAACTTCTAGTGCATCTTTATTTAGTAATTTGTCCGTTAGGTTCAAGTAAGCACGAAATAGTTATCATAGTGAAGAATTATTACAAGTTTATTGATGTGGTAATAATATAAATTTAGTATATGTCACACGTTACAGAAAAGAGAACATTTATGAGCTTGCTTTTTTATTTAACACTTAAATTTATAAATAAGGCACCCAAAAACAACGTACATGTGACCATGAAAGAAAGAAAGAACGCAAGGAAGCCATAACAACCAAGAGCCACAAAAGATAATATAAATAATTTCACACTATTAGGTCATTAAAGTTTAGCTGCTAATATGGATTAATAATCTGTAAAGAGTTTAAATTAAATACAACAATAATAACATATCTAGTGTCATCTGATAAGAGTGAAATGTACACAGACCTTATTTTTACTTTTTGTGAGATCGAGGTGATTTCATAGAGTACCATCCGATCAAGAAAGGCGCTTTTCAAAAGCAGGTTTGACAAATGCAAAGGTAAAAGTTATGTGAAAATACTGCAGAAAAGAGAAGTATGAAAAGTATTGATAACAGAAATAATAACAATAACCCAAGTAAAAGAACTAACAGTATTAACACAATTTAAAGAAGAATAAGATAGTAATAGAAAAATAATAATGATACTGATAAGTAGAAGATGGAGCAGACAAGGTGCTCTAAGCTAGAACCATGCTCTCCCACAGAAAAGAGAGAATTCGCTTGACAACCTAATAAGATCCTAACTTTCATGATTTCCTATCTAGGGTCATGTCCTCGGTGAGCTGAATATGAGTCATGTTAAGCCTAATCACTTCTCCTCAATTCTTCCTTGACCTACTTCTACCTTTTTTTATACTTATCACTACCAACCTTTAGCACCTCCTCACTGGGGCATCTGTGCGTCCCTTCTTTACATGCCCGAACCATCTCAGCCTCGCTTCCCGCATCTTGTTCACTACTAAGGCTACTCCTACCTTACTCCCTATATCTTCGCTCGTAATCTTTATCTCTCCTAGTGTGCCTACACATCCATGTAAGCATCCCCATCTCCACTACATGCATCTTTTGAAATTCTTGACTGGGCAACACTCTGTCCCATACAACATAATTGGTTTAACAACCACTCTATAGAACTTACCTTTAAGTCTCGCTAACATCTTCGTATCACATAGTCCACCGCCCTCATAAATAACACTACAATAACAACATATCCAGTGTTATCTCACAAGTGGCCCTCTTAGATATACTGACAATATAATTTTCCTTTAACACTATCAAGCCGGTTATAGTAAGTTAGTATTACTTTATTTTTCAGATTATCAGATTATCGTATCAGACTTGATGCAACGGATTATACAATTTGATAACGTCACAGAGCATTAACTCACCTATATATATGGCAAATAACAGCACTACAAATGCTATAATGTAACACACTAATCACGTAAATTTTACAACAACAACAACATATTCAGTATAGTTACACAAGTGAGATCTGAGAAAGAGACCTTACCTCTACAAGTAAATTTTACACTGTCAATATATACCATTATGGTAAAAAAAAAGTCGAAAAGTGAGCAACAGCTCATATCTCAATGAAATTATTGACTAAAAGTTCAAACTCCAATCATCTCTCTATTCATTGAATGAAAGTATATAAAAGGACATAAAATAATTCAACTCTCTTTCCTAATTTGAAAGCAACGTCTCCTTACAGACACCACATGCAAATAGTCATAGTGACCGTTATGACCATTTCACTCTTTTTTTTTTTCTTTCTTTTTTTAGCAGGCTCTGATCCAACGTCTACTAGCCGTTTTCATTTGAAATAAAAACCTCTATATTCCTCACTGACAAGTGACAAATACACATTGTTTTTCTCTCTACAGTTCTTGGTTTTTTTTAGATGCTCTCAGTTTTGTGAGAGCTTTTAACATTTTTGATTTAGTACTTTTTGATTCTTGATCTTTGGTAGGTGATTGATTTTTTTTAGAGATAATCAAGAAAAGAAAAATGGGTGTATCTAATGAGAATAATCCAACCATGATTAAATCCACAAATGTTCAAGGTAATGTGACTTAAAGATTCATTTTTTTTTAAAATTTTTTTTGGGGTATTAAGAGCTTAAAATCAGCTAAGAATTTTAATTATCAAATTTTGGAAGATGGGGTTTTTGAAAAATTGTTCCTTTTTTAGAAATGTGATTCAAAGATTCAAGTTTTATATATATTTTCCCCATTTTCTTGGGGTTTAAGAGCTTAAAATCAGCTAAGAATTTTATTTATTAGTTTTTCGAAGATGGGGTTTTTGAATTTTTTTTGCTTTTTCATAAATGTGGTTCAAAGATTCATTTTTTTTGGTTTTAAGAGGAGTAGCTTAAAATCAGCTAAGAGTTATATTTATCAGTTTATGGAAAATGGGGTTCTTGAAAAGTTGTTTCTTTTTAACAAATGTGGTTAAAAAATTCAATCTTTTTTTATATTTTTCCCATTTTTTTGGGTTTTAGAGGTTAAAATCAGCTAAGAATTTTATTTATCAGTTTTTAGAAGATGGGTTTTTTGAAAGGTTCTTCCTTTTTCAGAAATGTGGTTCAAAGATCCAATCTTTATTTTGTTTTTTTTTTGGGTCTTAAGAGCTTAAAATCAGCTAAGATTTTTATTTATTAGTTTTTGGAAGAAAGGGGTTTTGAAAAATTCTTCCTTTTTCAGATATGTGGTTCAAAGATTCAATCTTTAAATATTTTTCTGCTTTTTTTATTTTTTATTTTTTTTATGTATTTTCTTCTCAGTTTTTGGTAATCTTTTTTATATTTTTTTTTTTTTTTGTGTGTGTGTTTTAAGAGCTTAAATCAGCCAATAATGTTTTCTTATCTCTTTGGAAGATGGGGTTTTTGAAAAATTCTTCCTTTTTCAGATATGTGGTTCAAAGATTCAATCTTTAAATATTTTTTTTTTTTTTTTTTTTTTTTGTATTTTAAGAGAATCAAATCAGCCAAGAATTTTTCTTCTCAGTTTTTTGGTAATCTTTTTTATATATTTTTTTCCCTTTATTTTTTTTTTTTTTTGGTTTTAAGAACAAAATTTCAAAATTCAATCTTTTTTATATATTTTTTCCCCTTTTTTTTTGGTTTTAAGAGCTTAAATTCAGCTAAGAATTTTATTTATCAATTTTTAAAAGATGGGGTTTTTTGAAAAGTTTTATTTTTGATACAGAAATGGGATACAGAAAATTTGGAGTGGAGACAAGGAACAATCGAAGAGCATTAAGTGTGATTAATCAGAATTTTGTTGGAGCTAATCAATACCCTTGTGTTGTTAACAAAAGAGGATTATCAGAGTAAATTCCCATCTCCAATCTTTAGATTTTTTCTTAATTATTTTTTGAAAATTTCATTTTTGTGTTTTTTTTTTTTTTTTGTCATTGTGAGCTGATTTGTGTGATTTTCTTGATCTGTCAGAGCTAATGGGATCTCCAATAAGAATCCTCCTATTCCAGCTCATAGACCTATCACAAGGTTAGATATATATTATATAATATATATACAAATTTAATATTTTTATTCTGTTTATTTGAGGACCCCCCCCCTTTTTTTTTTTTTTTTTTTTTTTGGAAATTTGACATGTGAATATAAAATTTTGAAATGTAGAAAATTTGCTGCACAAATTGCTAGCTCACAGCAACATTGTCATGAGGTATAAATTACTTACTACAAGCCTTTTCATCCTCGTAGAGTAATGAAAATGGATTCTTGAATTATTGAGTTTTCATTGTAGTTTATGTAGTGTTAACTAACGTAGGCGGAGCTAGGATTTCAATTTTATGGTTTATGAAATTTAGAACTATGACTTCAAATGCTAATAATTGATTTCTAAGTTTAATATTAGTGTACATATTTAATTAATTTCTTAATAGAAATACATTGTTTGAGTAAGCAGAACCTGTTTCTAGGCTTCTACTCCCCGCACCTGTCACTTTAAAAAATTGGAATTAGTCACTAATCTGTCGCTAATTCCTATTTTTTTTAGTAGTGTGTTAACTGTGGTAGTACAATGCTGTCTAACAGGAGAACAAGAAACCAAAATTAGCAGCTGGAAATTTCAGTGTGTGGGAGGATGATGTACCTATAATAGATGTTGAGGAACATGATGCAACAAAAGACCAACCAGTTCCAATGTCTTTGGAACAGACTGAGACAATATTGTCACATGACAACAAGACTCAAATGGTAAGAGTACATTGTGAGCTGATTTTTGGCAAATGTTGCTAACAATATTTAGAGATCTTGGTATTCTAATGTCATACATTTTACAGGAAATCGAGATGGAGGATATATTTGAGGATATATTTGAGGAGACTATGTGGAAGATTTGTATGTCTACTACTCAAAAATGGAGGTAAGTCCAGTTGAATATTGACAGCGATGACATAAAGAATTACCTTCGCGGAAAATTGTAATAGACGCGATAGATTGCGGTTGTTGACTATGTGGAAGATTTGTATGTCTACTACTCAAAAATGGAGGTAAGTCCAGTTGAATATTTAGTACCCTTAATAGGTTCCATATGTAGTCAGGGGCGGATCTACGATATCTGAAGTGGGGTCAATTGAATTACCTTCGTTAGAAAATTGTATTGTGCAAGTAGGGTAGAAAACATATATATTTGGTATATATATATTGTTGAATAGTTTAGCATTGAAGGTGACTCAAACATCGTTTTAGGTCCAGTTTCTAAGACGAGTAATGATACCACAGCCTACTTAAAATGATGTTTGAATTTATTGAAAGTGATTAGAACTGTGTTTCACATGGTAGTTGTTTGCATAGTCGCACGATACGAATCACGTGATATATTTTATACCGGTCCAGGTCTTTTGGAAATGTCAAAAGTTAACCAATTATTTAAAGACTTAAATGTAAGAAGACCTTCCTCATTAGCTGGAGTTTAAAGTTGGATCAGATCACTGGAAAATATTAGTTTAAAGTTTTTGACTTGGTTAAATGGTTTTGTCAGTTTTTTTTAAGTATAAAGAATTTGTTCCAGATGAAAAAGAATGTGGTTTCTGATGCGCACATGTTTGATCAAAGTAGTTAAATGTTTGATAAGTTTAAATGCTTTTTGTCAGTTTAATTATAAAGAATTTGGTTCCAGATGAAAAAGATGTGGTTTCTGATCCATATTTGACTAAATAATGATCAACATATTCAGGTTTGCAGCCGTATCTCGCCTGACTATATGGCACAACAGTTTGACGTTAATGAGAGGATGAGATCTATACTAATAGACTGGCTCATCGAGGTACATCACAAGTTCGATCTCAGGGAGGAGACGTTATTCCTAACCGTTAACTTGATAGATAGATTTTTGGAGAAGCAATCTGTTGTGAGGAAAAAGCTGCAGCTTGTTGGTCTGGTTGCCACGCTACTCGCGTGTAAATATGAAGAAGTTTCTCTCCCTGTGGTGGATGATTTGGTGTTCATTTCGGATAAAGCATACACAAGGAAGGAGGTTCTTGAAATGGTAGGTAACACGATTTCCTATCGATGTAAACCAGTAAGCCTTTTATTATTGGCCATTTTTCATTTTTGACCCGTTGGCCAAAACTGAATTACGGGCGCTAGCCTAAATATTCAAAACATATAAACTGATTATGTATGTACAATATGTATCTTATATGTATAGTTCTAACTGAAATCTTCTGCAGGAAAAATTGATGCTCAATAAACTGCAGTTTAATATGTCGGTTCCAACACCTTATGTTTTTATGAGGAGATTTCTCAAGGCTGCTCAATCAGATCGAAAGGTTAGTGACAGTCTTGGAATGTTTTATATTCCTGAATTTTTTTTTTACTTTCTCTAACATTGTGTACTCTTTTAAACAGCTGGAGCTACTTTCGTTCTTCTTGATCGAGCTTTGCCTTGTGGAATACGAAATGCTAAAATTCCCACCATCCTTTATCGCTGCTGCTGCGATCTATACAGCTCAGTGCACACTTTACGGTGTTAAACAATGGAGCATGACGTGCGAGTTGCATACGAAATACTCAGAAGATCAACTTATGTGAGTCAACTAATAACCTCCGGATTGTGTGATGATTGTGTAACTAATTTCTTTCTAAGGCTTGCGGATTTACTTTTTTTTTTTTTTCGTGCTTTTTTAGGGAGTGCTCGAGATTGATTGTGGGATTCCACCAGAAGGCAGCGACGGGGAAACTAACAGGGGTACATAGAAAGTACAATACATCTAAATTTGGTTATGCAGCAAAATGTGAGCCGGCTCAGTTTCTTCTTGAGCAGACCCAATAATAGGACGGACATGTATAGTTTTTACTAACTTTACGTGACATCTGTAATCGGGTTGGTCTGATTGATGATATGGTGGGGGGTTAATGGAATTACAGAACTTAAAATAACTCAGCAACTGCTGTTGCCCTGGGGGATTTGACAACTTTTCCTAGATTAGCTCATTTGCAAACAACTTTGGGTTGTTTCACTATGTTCAGTTTGGAACATACCTGAATTGTATTTTTCTTTTTACTACAACAGTAATAAAAAAATCTTAGATATTCTTCATAATTTCTCCTTCCCACATTTTTAGTAAAAAGCTATCGAGGCATTGTTCTATGTTTTGGCATCAATCAGTTCATACGAGAGGTTGATTGTAAAGATAGATGATGGACTAGACAGAATGTATCGGCCACTCTTTATATGTTATGTCCATTCTCAGGCATGTGTCAAATCTTCAAAAAATGACTGAACGAGGTGTAATGAGGCTAATTTCCGACAGAAGTTAATTATTTCTTGAGCACTAACATTGAATTCACGAATGCACAGGTCTGCAGGGTCAATGTATAAACTCTTTCCACTTCAATTGAGCTAATGTTTTTTTTAACACCCTGAAATTGTAATGTCCAAGCGGTCCTTAACTTCTACGTAGCCATCTAACTTACAGAAATATCACCACTACGAAACCATCCACCTCTAAAGGCTTCTTCTCTGTTGCTTTAACATCTTTTTAAGTATCCACTGATGACACCCTCTGAATATAATTCACCCATTGTTTTACCATCATTTGGCACGTTTGCCATTGTGACAGCCAACAGGGTTTCTTAATCCAACTTCCTTTATAAAGAAGTTTGCTTTCCAAGGTTTGCTATTTTGCTTTTAGAGTCAATCGTTCCTCAGGAGATAAAGAATCTCATTCTGGCTTTCAGAGTCACTAGTTCCTCAGCATTTGGACGCGCTAAATTTAAATGCTGGATCCGCCTCTGTGGACCATGAGTCAGCCCATATAAATGAGATACTCAGAAGCCCAACTCTTACATTGGCATTGATTTTCGCAGGTGGTGAACACCTGTCATTAGTTCAACCTTTTGAGGAAGCGGCTTTCTGTCACTTGGTGGCGAATTTGCATATTCAAGAGTGTTGATGCACCACTCATATGAGTGACATTGTAAAGGGATATGTTTTCGAAAATTTCTTTTGGAGAGACGTGCCGAGGGGAAACATTAGTGCCACCAAGTGCAGCCTCACCCCAAATAAGGCACCATCTATTGCAGTGAAACATCGGAACAGTCCAAACGTAACTAGGCATTCTGCTCATTCCATGAATGAAAGAAATAGCACTAGCATCCATGAATGAAAGAAATAGCACTAGCATTGAGAAAGTTTTCAGCATTAGGATTTCACACTTGCACAGGTCCCTTTCGATACAACGGAAAACATCCCTATTAATCAAGTAAGCTTAACATTAACAACTCATTTAGGATGTAATAACGTACCAGAAGTGTAATTAACACTAGTGGGAGGTTTATACTAGAAGAGGTTTTGTTTTGCCATCTGCAAGAAATATAATAATTGATTAAACCCAAATAATTCATTGAAAATTCAGATTTAAGAGTTTTAATCAAAAAGTTGAGCTAGCAAGTTTAGATGATGTAGTGAGATTTGAGAAGAATGCCATCTACACATAGAAGTAGAATAGTAATCTCAGGTGGCTGTCACTACTAAAAAATCACTATTTTCCTACTTAAAACGTGTCAGCTGCTATTCCCAATTTGTCAACGTGAGTAGGAAAAAATAAATATGGTGTTCTCACGTTGGGGGAAAAATCAAGTTTCTCAATGTTTCAATGGGAATCGATTTTCATCATGTGTTTCCTGAAATGAGAAATTTGGTTTGGTAAGAGGTTTTAAAACCATGTTTTATAACACAAATTTCAACTGAATATCGATGGGAAAAACCTTTATTTCTAATAGAGTGTGTCTAAATAAAAAGTGAGCAATCGTATAGGCTGTTGAAAGTTGAAACTGTGGATGAACAAAGCCAGTAGATTGTTTCATGCATGTCTACTAGTTCATCAAATTTCCCACGTAAGAACGTATTACTGACGTTTAATTGATAGACATCCCAATTCTTAAGAGGCAGCAAGAGCTAGAACAATGCAAATGGTGATTGGTTTCACCACTGGACTAAATTTTGTAAAAGAATGTTCTATTTAACAAAGAAAAGAAAAAGGAAAGTAATTTTCTAACACGCAATTTATTGAAAGGAAAAAGTAGCTATTTTTCTTCATGTTTTCCAATAATTTTGTATGTTTTAATGTGGAAGAATATCTACAAGCATAATTTTTTTATTTTTTTTTATGCATTCTGTTACGTTAAAACAAAAGAAGTACAAGGAGCATTGGGTCGTACTGACCCTAGAGTACATTGTTGTCTATCACTACAATGTTGTTGGGAAGCCAAATTAACTGGATCGGGGTGGCCTAAAAACATAAGTTTGAAATATCAAAATGTTTTCTTATTTTATTTTAAATGCTATCATAATTATAAGCAACTTCATTTACTTCTTAGTAAAATAATAAACATAGCACTTACACAATTCTTATATAAGATGTTTCTCAAACTACAATAATTTTTTTACATATTTGAAAAAAATATCAAAGCAATTTTATCTATATTCTAAATAAAACCCAACAAACAAAAAATGTTTTTGTAGTGTATTCGTTTGAAAGTGAAAAAAGGTAGTCTAAAGTAAGAAAAAAAATTACTTTCCTTCAATTTTAAGAAAAAGAAAACAATAGGGGCAATTCGCACGATTGTCCTTGTCTTGGATGGCCTTTCATTTTTGTCCTTACACGCTTTAAGTAATAAAAAGATAGCTGAAAATATTGCCGACATCGAAAATAAAAAATAAAAAAATTTGAATATATGACCTAATTTTGCGAAGGCAAGATTTTATAAAAACTATGCCTATTCGACTTTGCCCAATAGACATAGTTTCTATAAACTTATGCTGATTAACTTAATTTTTATTGATTATGTCGGACAAGACATAACTTTTATGTAACTTTGCCTAATTTGCCTGATTAGGCATAATTTTTATGAAACCTTGCCTTGCGGAATTAGATCATAGATCTAAATTTCTTTTTATTTTTATTTTTATTTTTTTGATATCAGGGATATTTTCAACCATTTTCTTTTATCAATTTTGCACAGATTTCCCTTCAAAGCTATTGGTCTTTAATTTTTGTCTCTCAAATTGCTAATCCTTAATTTGTCCTTTGCTAAAAAAAAGCCGAAAATATCCCGAGGTTCTGGGTTCGAACTCCCGCTTAGTAAAAAACAGAGTAATTTCGCAAGGCAAGGCTTCGTAAAATGTCTGCCTTATAAGACAGCCTTGAGGCTATTTATTTTATTCTGCTAGAATCCTACAAAAGTTAGGCCTTCCCGAATAGGCTTAATTTTGTAACGAAATTCTGCCTTGCGAAATTCTTTTTTGACTAGCCAGAATTTGAACTCAGAACCTCAAGATATTTTAGGTGAAGGTCAAAAAATAAAGACCAACAATTTAAGGGACAAAAATTAAAGACCACCCTCGAATAAGGGAAATCATGCAAATTGCCCCTTTTTTATTACTTAAAATATTTTAGGCGAAGGTTAGAATTTAAAGACCAATAATTTGAGGGACAAAAATAAAAAAACCACCCCCGAATAAGGAAAATCATGCAAATTGCCCCTTTTTTTTATTACTTAAAGTGTGAGCAAAAATTAAAGACCACCCGAAAAGGGGAAATCTGCGAATTGGCTATAAATTGTTGTTATTAGAGTTGGGCCTAGGGCTTTTTCACATCATAAAATTTCACAATCTCTCTCTCTCTCTCTTCCGTTTTCTCTTCAAAAATTCCCCAAATTATCTTCTGTTAAACAATCCACTGCTCTTCCTCTCAATTACTTCGTTACCGGTAACCATTTATTTTATTTTATTTATTTTTTCAGAATTTTTGCACTTTCTCTTCGTATTTTTCCTCTCTGCAATTATCAATTGTTCTTTTTTTTTTTTACACGCGTAGCCCATATTTTGAGTTTGTTACGGTTTAGCCTAGTCTTGTGTATAAACACCTTTTATATACCATTATACACTTTTATACAAGGTTGATACATTGTGCGTATTGCTTTCCCCCTAGGTATAATGTTGTATAATATTGTATATTGGGCTACTTGGCGTAATATTTTATGTTGGGCTGTATGTTTTTGAAAATTTCTTCTTTTTTTTTTTGGGGACAATTACGCTCTATGTCTACTGGGAGAAATAATTTACGCCACGTAGCCCATATTTTGAGTTTGTTACCCAGTTTAGCCCATATTTGTGTGTAAACACCTTTTATACAGTATTATACACTTTTATACAAGGTTGATACATTATGTATATTGCTTTCCTCTAGGTATAATGTTGTATAATATTGTATATTCGGCTATTTAGCGTAATATTTTATGTTGGGCTGTATATTTTTGGAAAATTCCCGGTTGAGGGTTATTTAGTAATTGTACTTTCTGATTCTATGTTTTCCTTGATTTGTTTTTGGATTATTTGAGTTCTTAGCAGTGCGGACCTAGGATTCAATGGTCCTGGGTGCTCATGTTAAAATCAACAAAAAATTATATTGCTTTGAATGGAATTCGAACTTGGCTCCTCCATGGCTTAGCCTAAAGCCTACAACCTTTTAACCAAAGCACCAAGATCTTTTATTGTATCCTGGGTTCTATTTATTATTTTATACCAAAATTTCAATATCAGCTATATGTCTACATAGGATATCCGCCACGGTTAATGGGTGCTCGAGCATCAAAAAATAGTACATGGGTCCGCCCCTAGTTCTTAGGTATGCTAATCAACATGTAAAACTACTCTACCTATAAAAAAAAAAAAATCAACATGTTAAACTTTAGGATTATGGTACTTAATGATTTAGGGTTTAATTAATGCTAATCAACATGCATGTTATCTTTTGAATATTTGGTGTCCATTTTTTTTTAATTGCAATGTACTTGTATTTGTGAATGCTACTAATGCATATGAAGTACGACAACAACATACTCAGTATATTCTCACAAGTGGGGTCTGGGGAGGCTACGTGTACGTAGACCTTACCTCTAACTTGGGAGGTAGTTCCTGATGTAACCCTTGGCAACTAATGCATATGAAGTGTTTGATAAAATCTCCATTAGGGAAACCTTAGTTAAAAGTTTGGGAGATTTCTCATTACTATGGCACCCTGCTATACTAATCCTAATTTGTATAACACAGTTACTCCATATAACAACAACAAAAAACCCAGTGTGATTCCACAAGTGGGGTCCGGGGAGGGTTGGATGTACGCAGACCTTACCTCTACCTTTGTGAGGTAGTAAGAGTCTGTTTCCGCTAGACCCTCGGCTCAAAAAAGTACCCGCCACAATAATGTTAGAAAAGAGATAGCAAAATAACAAGAGGCAACAGATAGTAATACACATCAAGGAATAAGAACCTACGCAATACTGATATGCTACTACTAAAAGATAAAGAGAGGAGAGGAGGAGATCCGGCCCCTCCCTCCCCACACAGAATTCGTCAACACTTAGCTACCTTCAAACCTTCTACCCTAATCCTTGACCTCCATACCTTCCTATCTTGGGTCATGTCCTCAGTCAGCTGAAGTTGTGCCATGTCCTGTCTAATCAACACTCCCCCCTTCCCCTAGTTCTTCTTCGGCCTACCTCTACCTCTCCTAACTTCTGCGACCGCCAACCTCTCGCATCTCCTTACTGGTGCATCCTCGCACCTCCTTTTCACATGCCCGAACCACCTTAATCTCGCTTCCCCACTGATGCCTCTAGAATTTCTAGAACATGAGTGCACCACTAGAAAAAAAGAAGGAAAAAATGTATTAAGTCGGAATTGTTCCCTAGTTCTCTAGGTAAATAACTAAACATTCAACCAAGTGACTAATTTAGCCTTCTTATAGCATGGGTGCCAGCAAGTAATATTATACCAATTTTAGAAAATGCTATATACATAAAATATCTAGTTTTACGGAGGGACCATGGGTTCACTTGCCCCAAAATTTATTTAAATTAGCCACTGTTAATAGAGTATGATTGTTATAGAGAGGTTTGGTATAGGTTTTACTTAATTTCTTTTTGGAATCGTCGAGTTCTGACAGATGCCTAATCAACATGATGAACTTTAGGGTTATTGATACATAAGTTGTTTGGGGTTTAATTCTCTACATGCATGTTATCTTTTGAATATTTGGTGTCGAATTTTCGTAAGGTCCGAGCACCGCAATTTGTGAATGCTACTATGCATTTGAAGTGTTTGATATGATCTCCATTAGGAAAACCTTGACTACTGCTTTAGGAGATTTCTCTTTAGTCATTAGTGTGACACTCTGCATACTACTTAATTCTAATTTCAATAACACAGTTAGTTAAATTAACCAACATAATCTACAACAAACAGTTTCTGAGGTTGCTTTGAAGTATAGCATATTTGGTTGCAAATATTATAAAAGCTAAATCTTTCACCTAAAGGTTTTAAAGTTGTAGTCTTTTAGTCTTCATCAAAAAAAAAGTTGTAGTCTTTTAGTTTTAAAGATTTTTAATGGTTTTGTCATGCTTAATTCTTCTAGACGATATTAAGGTATTTTCAAGCTTATATCTTAACATTTGCACCTTTTGAATTGAATTAGTATGTTCTATGCAGAAGGCTATTGATCCTTCTAAAACACAAAAACAGCTGGTTAAGATGGTTTATCAGCTTTACATCTTGTTACTTCGTTTAAAGCTTTAGTCTTGTGATAATATTAAGGCGTTTGGACATAAATTGGGTGATATTTGAGAAAAGAGTAGTATTTCAAGTTGCTTTGTAAAGTTTCACTTTGGTAAATACAACAGTCGTGCATTTCACTTGGAAAAGAGTTGAAGTTTTGTCAGTGGAGAAAAAATTTATTTGAAAAACTCATCTTCAAAAAACTAACCAAAAGATCATCTCAATGCATAACCAGATAATGTTTTGAATGTTTTTTTGGAAAAAGGAAACAGAAAACTCATGTCTAAACGGTATGCGTCTGGCTAAACAAAGAGACTCAATCATATATTGTGTTATTTCTAGCATTTTTTCTGAAGTTACAATATTAGAACATAAATTATACAAAATTATCAACCAAATAAAACATTTAGATACTTGGAATAGTGAAGAAATTTGCCAAGGAGAGCAGAGATGGTGAACAAATATGACATCACTTTCAAAGTAGACTCTAATGCTCTCACGACAAAATCTGTGCCTGACACTTTTTTTCTTCTCATCAATAAGAACAAAGCTCCTATCTAAAGTTACTATTGATTTTGATTTATGTTTTCATAATCTTCTTTGTAAGCTTCGTCCACTAGGCTAAACTTACTTTTCTACTTTCTTCAGTTCTTTGTCATGCTATGATCATAACTATTCCTACTCAAGACTAATACATTGTATAAGCAAAAACGTTTTGACAAGGTTGAGCGTTAAAAGCTAAAAAGAGAGCTTAGTAGCCACAAAACGGAATTATTCATGTTAAGTTCAACAAGCTGCATTTAGCATGTCATTCAATAAACATTAAAGACATGCAAAGATTACAAAACATTAATGTTCCTATTGATATGAATATCTGCTTTGATAATGTGTTTGGAAAGTTTAGCTCACTCAACCAAATTTGTTGCCAAATATTTCACATTCTTAAAGGGTGTGTTTGGTATGAAGGAAATGTTTTCTTGGAAAACAAGTGGGTTTCTTACTTATTTTCTAATTTGGTAAGTAAGCAAAAAACATGTATGTCTAATGTCTTTTATTTCAATTGATGCAGGATGGATGGAATATGCATCTTTGTTGCTTACAATGGCAAATGGACTACAGATAACAAGTATTTGGATCATGAGACCAGACTAATTCTTGTAAGAGAAGAAATAACATTTGAAGGTCTTGTTGAAAAGATTTTTCAGGTTCTAAAACTGAAAAGGGGTGAGATTGAAGCAAATATTTGGTTTGATACGAAGCTTGAAACAAGCAAAGGGATGCGAGTAACAAATGACGATGAGGTTACTACGTGCATCTACTTGCTGAAAAATGATTCAAAATTCAGGACTTCCCGTTTCATTGTTGATATTGTGGGAAGGAATTCTTTGTCAGCAAACAATTCAAAAACAGAATTATGCAAGGAAGAAGTAAATGGTGAACCCCACGGGGAAGGACCATGGGAAATGCAGATAGGAGATAAAGCATCGATAGTGGTTGAACCAACAATGAAGGTTGAATATTTGACAACAAAAGAAAAAACTGAGGATACGGGACAGACATCAATTGGTAAGAAAGTAAGAAAAAGGCCGGCCAGTAAAAGAGGCAATCTGCAAAAGGTAGTTCTGAGAGAAGATGCTTCATTGGATGAAATAGATGTGGGATCTGTGTTTGCGGACAAAGAAAGTTTGAAGAAATGTATCTCTAGTAATGCAATTGAGTACCACTTCAGATTTAAGGTCCATAAATCTAGCAAAGAAAGATATTATCTGAAGTGTTATGATGACGAATGCAGTTGGAGTTTGCATTCTTCACAGGTCCATGATTCTCCATTATTCAAGATTACTAAGTTTGAAAATAACCATAGTTGCTCTATTGATGAAAATGACCAACGACAGGCGGCGACATCAAAGGTTATATCCGATTACATCATCGATTTTCTACATGATACTGATGAAGAAATCAAACCAAAATTTGTAGTAGAAGAAATGAGAAGAAGATATGGACTTAGCATTAGTTACCACAAAGCACGGCGTGCAATACAACTAGCTTTTGGTCCAGAAATGGATGTTTAGTCCCAAACCGAATAGGGTCTAATAGAAGTGTAGCACATTATATATTGTTTTCCAACCTGGACACTACCTACTCAGAGATTTAACCTCTGTAAAACGGGAAGTGTGGTGAGTTTCATTTTTCTAAGGTTCTTATGTTTTCATTTAACTATGGATGACAAAATGTGTTGCTGGCACATGCTTTATTTTCCCCTGCTTTAGTTGTAAATATTTTTCGGGCTAATAGTACTTTTGATCCCTTAATTATTGATAAATTCTAATTTTAATCCTTCACGTCTAACTACGCACATTTAACCTTCAATTACTTGGAATGTGTACATTTGATTCCTTTGCTTGAGAATATTCACAAATTTTCAGAATTATTAACCGTTTAACCATTTAATTACCCATGTGTTATGTTAAGCTTGTATTTTTATTCCATATTTTGGAATAATATACTTCTAAAAGTAGTCCAAACGTAACATATTTCTTGCACAAAAGGGTACCAAAGCACATATTGTAATTAATTGAAGGGTAAATGTATTGAGTCATATAACACAACGACGAAATCAGAAATTAGCAATAACTGAGTGACCAAAAGTTGTGTTGTTAGAACATTCGTAAATGTTCCTACACACGTGTTGGATTCTAAAAATATACCACTTTTGGAGGATTGACACACATCCGTCAACATTTTAAAAGAGTAACAACAACAAAACAACAATACCCAGCGTAATCCCACAAGTGGGGTCTGGGGAATGTAGATGTATAGACCTTACCTCTACCTCTATGTCCGAGCAACATAGACTAAAAGTGCTATTATCCCATATTGTTTTGGCGTTTGTTTCGATTTCCTTGTGATCACTATTATTGTCATTTATGCTATGATCGTTGTTGTCCTTAAATTTGAGTTCCATGCAGCTATTCATGGTATAAAAGCACAAGTTAATTGAAGTTCACTCCCACCCAAGATTTAGGAGACATAATAGGAGTTACTATGTGTTCTGCTCATCCTTTGGCAATTTATGCTGACCAGTAGCAGATATATATTTTTTACGGGAAAGTATAAATGTGTTTCCATGGTTTGATGCTTAACTGTAATACCGAGATTCACAAATGTTTTATCTAAATGAGTCATTTGACTGGAAAAGATCTAGGGACATATGGTAATCTTCAAGAATTGTGGATTCTTTGGCTTCTATCGCCTGCTTATTGATTCTGACAATTTAGAACAGAATACTAACATGTTACAACTTTCATCCTTCTTTTTAATTTTGCAGGAAAGATTGAATCTCGAGTTAAGACACATGAGAAACTTCTCATGCCAAAACTGAAAAACGTCTATTTTATTTTGTCGCGCCAGATACATGAAAGACCAAGTACTATAAGCAATGGTTAGCATATGTGCAAGTCTGTGATATGCAATGTGGCAGAAAATTGTCTGTCAGATGTAGAATTCATTTTAGGAATGGAAACACTTCAGCACATGTTTCTTTAGTTGAGCTGGTATAGAAAAAAAGATTGATAGGGACTGCTTATGTTAAGATATTGATCTTGCACATGTTTTTTTCATATCTTGTAGTCTGGTGCAAAGTCTCTTTGAGATTGATAACTTTGGACCTTTTAGATTGTCGTATTAATTTGCAATTTGCATTTCTAGTACCAAATCATTGTACTATATAAGATATTATTTCAGGTTGTCAGTTGTGCCAGAGTAATATTTCATTCTCACAATTGTCAATTGGAAGAGCAATGACTAACTTTTAAATCATATTGTCTGTCATGGTGCCAGAGTGTAATCAAAAACAAAGTTGAGATTGCTTGGTATCAGATACAAAGCAAAAATACAGTTTATTATTATGTTCGTGCGTATCACGGGCGCATCTCAGTAGGTGTTTTTTAATAAGGTGCAACAAAAGCTGTTTTATTCGGGTTTAGTTTGTATATAATGATTTCTTATATACGTCGATGGTATGTAATACAATATAAGTTTGCATTGTCAATTTGTCATTATCCTTTTAACTGATTTAACCGGTTGTAGCACTATAGTCTGAAAATGTTGATCGAAAGGAGTGTAATGATAGCTTTGGATGGTAGCAATTTGCGAATAAAAATTCATTTTTCCGTGCGGATCGCCGCATTGGTCTTTAATTTTTGCCGCTCAAATTTTGGTTTTTAATTTTGTCGGGCGCAAAGTCTCTTTGAGAATGATAACTTTGAGGTTTGATGTTCGAATTTGCAATTTGCCAAAAAAAAAAAAAAAAAAAAAAAGGTTGCAGTTTTAGGCAACCTTAGTCCTATTTGGACAAAAGTTAGACCTTAAGATAGAGTTTTGCAAAATTTCAACTAAGTTAAAAAAAAAAAAAAAAATTGGCTTAATGCAAATTCTACCTTGTGATTTTTTTTTTAATTTTATTTTAATAGGCTCATTGCTGGGTGTTCGAACTTCGAAATCGAGCTAAATTTTAGTGAAGAACGAAAATTAAAGACCACCAATTTGAGGGCCAAAAATTAAAGACCACCCCTAGGACAATCATGCAAATTGCCCATAAAAGTTTGGAAAAAGGACACAAATGACCATCCGGCCAAACTATCCTCAAAATTCCCTTTTGAACTTCTTCCATATTAGGAGGGCTCGTAAGCATCTTATTATCTTCCTCTGTGACTAGAGAGGGGATGGTCTCAAGGATCTCATCTTCAAGCACCGAACCTTGAGAAGAAAGTAATGTATGAAATAAATTGAGAGCTTCCTGCCATACAGAGACAAGTTCTGAATTTGGTTCAAGGTGCTTATTCTCTATCTTTCTTCGTAAAGCAGAAGTTTTTCAAGACAATTGGATGGCCCATAAAGCTTAAAAGACATTTTTTAGTCTTTTTAAAATAATTTCGTTTTTAGCCTTTTTTCAACTAATTCAGCATATGTATAGAAACTGTATCATTGTTGTATAAAAAATGTATTGTATGTACATACAAACTGTATCATTGTTGTATAGAAAATCTATCGTGTGTATATAAAATTGTATCATTGTTGTATCGAATATGTATCCTTACAGTATGTGTTTAGAAAATGTATCATTGTTGTATAATTTGTGTTTAATAAATGTAAAATCAATGTATACTTACTAATTATACATATTATACACATATTACACATGTTATGTGATATTTTTGAAAGTTCAATCAACGCATACCTACTAATTATACACATATTATATATATTTTGGGATATTTTCAGAAGGTTCAATATGAATTTTTTTCGCCGACCTTTAATAGCGACTTTTTAATCTTTTATATCGATTAAAGTCGCCACAGAAAAGTCTAATCTTTTTGTAGTGAACTTTTAGTTGCGATGTTTTGATCTTTTGTGGCCGTTTTTTTTTTTTTTTTTTTTTTTTTTTTTTTTTGCAATGAATGGATTGTTGGGCTAGCTTCTAGAAATAGTTTGGGCCAAATGGACAAATTGCGGTATTAAGCCCAAACATGGACCAAATAAATTTCTAATGTTAGATGGTGTCCTCTATCTAAAAATTTAGCAGTGAAAAGGGATGAATAAGTTTCTTTATCCTTTCTATTGGCCGACTGAAAATGACAAGAAGACTCTGAACGTTCTCTGCTCAAATGATGATTTAATTATTGATAAATTTATGGTAAAGTTATTTTTTTTAAATAAAAAGTCGCTGCCTAATCTATATATA
Organism: Lycium ferocissimum; assembly: GCF_029784015.1. Lineage (NCBI taxonomy): Eukaryota > Viridiplantae > Streptophyta > Magnoliopsida > Solanales > Solanaceae > Lycium > Lycium ferocissimum. The sequence goes on along the minus strand of NC_081352.1, from coordinate 26,881,295 downwards.
ATATAGCTGGCGTAAGATAAGGATGATGTTGACTCATAGTAGCCACCATTCCTATTTATCTTTTTTTTCTCAATTTTTTGCATTTCTTTGCATTTACTAACTAATTGGATTTAAAAAAAAAAAAAGGACATGCATTAAATATTCCTTTGCAAGGTTTACCCACGTACATGCAGTAAATCCTAATTCTCATTTCTTAATTGTTGCATCCCAATGGTAGTTTTATATACTTCTCTCATACTGAAACGTTACTTTGAAATTAGATTTTAAAGGCACTCTTAATAACTTGTAAATGGGTCCTTAAATAACCTGTAAATAGGGTCTTTATTTCCCCTCCACTATGCACGCATGCACATTAACCATTAGTGCTTTAACTAATGAGTAATTAAGGGTTTATTTGCCCTCTTCTATGTAATCTGTACATATTCCAAACACCATATACTATAAATACATGCTAAGGATATATTCAGACATCATTTTTGCATTTAGCATTTTCTATTTATGCCATAATCATTTACCCATTTATCTTTTTTGCTTTCTCAATTTTAACTTTCTTTTTATATTTTCTTCTTGGAATATTTTATTTCCTTGCTCTTAAATTCTTTATCTTCCTCAATTTTCTGCCTTATTGTTTGATTTTTCATGTTTTCTTGGTAATTGTATTGTAGATTTGTAAAGCCGTTTTTCCTCCATGCATACTTATCATCGAAAATTACAGAGGCAAGTTCATTCATCAGCTTATTGATACTCTATTGTTGGCCCTATACTGTATATCTTTTTTTCTTTTAATTGGGTATGCTATTCTTCATGTATTATGCCTTCGCATATGTTTTATTATGCACTAAATAGTATTTACTAACAAATCTATCGTGTATGATCTTACTTTCTAAGATTTTCATCCAGTAAATTAATTTTTTTGTATCCTATATTGATCCTACCTCCTAAAACAAGAACATAATTTGTTTTATGACAATTTTCATTGGTAGTGCATCATTTTTTGTGATGCCATCATTTCTCGCAGGATAAGGAGAAGACCAAATGGTGGATTGATGAAAATAAGACTAAAAGTTGACTATGGGGAGATTTTAGGAGAAGGACAAAGGCATTATAACCACTTGACATGAATATCTTTTTTTTGGTAATGCTTTTCTATTTGCTTTCTCTAAATAGTTTAAAATTAGTATTTTTTAAATTTGACTTCAAAAAAAGAATCATTTGATAATCTCTCTTTCACCCAATGTATCTAATTTTCTTATAATTGAGATATTTTAGATGGCCTAATTTCATTTATATTAACTATTTAATTATTTTCTTTTTCTACTTTTTCTTGGCTTGATATCCTCTTTGTTAAAATTATTTTAGCTAGGTAACTAATTCTTTTTCTATATTTATTTTCCATTATTTTAGTAGGAGATTATTAGAGATTTAATAAGCGTCGAAGACCGGGAACATTGAAAAAAGAATTGTCTCAAACAATTAGCTAATTATTTATTTCATCGCCATATTTTTGCATGCTAGCTAGAAGGTTTGGTTTAGTTTAACAAATTATGTCGGTAAAATTAAATTCTATTTCTCAATATACTACTAAAAATCGAATTGAGTTTTTTAATTTGTATGGTAATTAATAATAATATATAAGATGAAATCTACAAAATAGACCGGGAATATTGAAAAAGAATTGTCTCAAAAAATTAGCTAATTATTTATTTCATCACTTTTTTTTTTTTTTTTTGCATGCTAGCGAGAAGGATCTTGATGTCTCATATATTCTTTCAGTCAAAAGATTCTGTATAAATTATCTAAAGAATTATGAATTAGAAAATGGTAGAATAATGAAAGATGTTTGATTAATAAATATTGTTTCTTTTATAAAAATTCAACATTAGTATATGTTCAATTTTAATATTTAAAAGTCTAATCCGCACGAAGCGCGGGTGGATTCACTAGTACTCATATCATCCCAGAAGTTATCTGATCAGTTTTGTTGAAGTTCTGATTGTCAAAAATTGATGTGACGTTTTATATCAGTCTACATGGACTAAACTAATATCAAAACTAAATATTAAATCCAACAGGCAACAACCTGATTTAATTTACAAAAATCTAAGCCCCTCATTATTTTATAAAAAAAGTCTTCTCGTTCTCTCATAATTAGGGGTGGAGCTAGATTTTAGGAAGTGAATTGAACAGAACACAGTAATTATTGTTTGAGTTCTAAATTTATCTTAAGAAATTCATTTAGGAATTAATTTAAATTTCAGTAACTCAAAAGGGTTAAAAATTTCTTTGCTTGGCTTCTGCCGTCATAATTGACCGTCATAACGTGCTTCTTTTTTCCCTGCGAATTGTCCTTTATTTGGGGTGGCCTTTAATTTTTGTTCCTTAAATTGGTGATTTTTAAATTTTATCTCTTAAATTAATGATTTTTAATTTTTATCCTTTGTCTTTATAAATTCTGCTTAAAGCAGAAGGCAAAAGTTAAAAATTACCAATTTGAGGGACAAAAATTAAATATCACCCCTGCGAAGGTCAATCCTGCAAATTGCCCGTTTATGTGAACCATACCTTTACGTGACCAAATTATGAATTAAATTCAAATATTCCTCATATACTATGTTATATAATTGAATGTGTTGTGTGCATTCAAAGTCTACCATAATTAGAGTCCGCGACTTAAGTAGCACAAAAAATAAAAAGTTGTCTTAAAACTAGTGCAAAAAAAAATAAATTCCATTAGTAGTATTCACGCACGAAATTCGTGCGTAGAAAGGAAAACTGCTTTTTTTTTTTTTTTTTTTGCGTTACCTTTCCAAACACGTTTTTTTCCATACTTTGGGCAAAGATTAGTCATATTTCAAAATTCTAAAATATCAATATTTTATATAAAACTTAATATCTTTTTTTGCGTACAATAATGTCGGCTCATTACATCAAGTCCACCTAAACGTTTGGATCGTCGTTTTAGGGGTTCTAAAGTGCTCAAGCAAGTTTTGAAACTTGTAATATTTATAGGGTTTTGATTTAAGTGTTTTAATAATAATTCATCCAATACGAGAGGTTTATACTAATTAAAAAATAATTCATTCCATTTAATTACAATACTAATTCAAAGCAATACAATAATAAATTACAATTACAATAACAATACAATCTTCAAGTTCTAGAGGCTCTATTACTTCGAGACGTGCTTGTACTACCACGGCCTTGTTGCCCACACGAACGCTTGTCATGGCCATATTGCTTACATATAGAGCACTTGCGAGAGTAAGTTCTTTCACTAACATCCATTTGATTGGGTCTACGACTCCGTGAGTTAATGCCCAATTTTCTAATGTAATCCTTGTTAGCAACCATCGAAAACGGCTCGTTTGGCCAATAAGCTTCATTACCAAGTGGGTGGAATGGGCGGGAATATGCTCTAAGGTAACTTTGGACCTTGTATTCCCCCGCCACATAATTTGTTACCGTTTTTCTCATTCTCTCGAAGCACTTGACGCATGAGAACACGGCATATGGTACGTTTGCCCACTTACCACAGTGCATATTCTTGTTGCCTCGTAAGCGGTATGCACGTTTCCACCCTTACCCGTTATAATAACCCGTCCTAACCATTACACGTGTTGAATTGGGTCATACTCGGTCATTTTGGTCGACATTTTTGTCTATAATGCTCCATAGTTTTGAAGGGCTTTGGCATCCATGTCCGCCGTCGGCTAATATCGCTCGGCACCGCTTGTCCTAACAACAAATCGCTCCACCACTTGCTTGAAAGTCATTCTCACCATTGCGGTGACGGTAGTCCTCGAGCCATTTCGGCGACAATCCATTGAAAGACTACGAAATTTGTTGTTGTGGCGTACCCCATCTTTTTCTCCATCGGCGTGAAAGCGTCCATTTTTCAACATCGAGCTTCATCAACCAAACGTATGCGGGTTCACCACCTTTCGATCGGATCCATTTTGCGACCCATTTTTCGTTGTTGATGCTCATCGCCAGCGACCCCACATCAATTTGTTTAGAGTGCCATTGTGAAACGTTGATTGCAAATTCGCCTTTTAGTGCCTTAAACAATATCGATGGTAAACAAAGGAGGCCGCCACCTTTGGGTAAATTATCCATATTGTGCAATATGCCTTTATGACGATCGGACAACACGCGTATGCGATACGATCCTTAATAACATGAGTTTTCAAATGGGTCAAAAAGATCCCCCATTGTGTCGTTGCTCTCGTTAGCGGCAATTGCGAAAGCAAGAGGAAATATTGACCTATTGGCATCCATTCTATTGCAATTAGGAGCTTGATGTCGTAGGCACCATATACATGCGTACCATCTATGGATATCACCGGTCGGCGTGAGCAAAACCATCAATGCATGGTTTGAATGTCCAAAACGAAGTTGAAGATTTTACCCTCTATAAGTCGCCACTACAACTGTGATGCAGGATTAAAATGTTGTAGAGTCGCCCATATACCTTGGCGGCGATCGAAAGAAGTATGCCAATTTCCAAAGACCATCTCAAAAGCGCGTCTACGCTTTGAGAAATCCTTTTGTTGCTTATAGTTTTACTATATACGGCTTGAACGTTTCGAATACAATCTTTAATGGGAACCTGCACAAATTTAAACAAACAACTTTTAGTAATAATCTTTCAATTGATATAAGACATATAATGTACTAGGTAGGATAAGTTACCTTGGCGTTTCGGCAATGTCTTTAAGTAACACTTGAGCAATCATGTTTGTATCTAAATTATAATGATCGCTCGATTTTCTTCCATATCACAAGTGTGTCTTTCGCGAAATTTTGTGATAGCCACATACCATCGAGCTTAACAATTCCGAAGCAACCACTGCCTTGATACCGTCGTCTACAAATTAGCCTCCATATCTTTGAGGTTGGTGATCAACCTTAAACTCTCTCATGTCCTTAAAACAATAAATTTTGACAGCCCGTTGCAAGCTTTTTTGGATGCGAACAACATTCCCTTTGTAAGGTAGCATCGATCTTTGTTGAGATCCTTAGGTTCAATCCAGGTTTTAAGCGACTATCATAATCTTCTCTTGTGAAGACAAATGCATCATCACGACCCTGCAGGCTATCAAGATAAGGGATATTGTTGGTTTTGGCTTTGAGGAATATTGTTGGTCATACCAACTTGAACATCATCATCGTCTTCATACCTGCGGTTACCTCTGCATTATTAGGTATTTCATCGTCATCACTTGATGATGACTCATAATAATTAGGAAAATCTTCATTATTAAGTGCATTCATCCTCCTACATGAAAAGTAACATATTTTAAATACCAACATCATACATATATATAGATAATTTAATATCAAGGTGATGAACTTCTTGTTGTTCATAAGTATTTTGTCATGGTGTGGAGAATGATCAACTCCACCGAGGCGAGAGAGGATTGACCAACATCCATTTGGTACCAACTGTGAGTTTTGAGAATAGTTCTATAAAGATTTGAAAAGCTCGGTTATTTACCAATTCATACAACAAACACATGCTACTACATATAATAATAATATAACAAAACCATATTTACCAATTTTCATTGTGAGCTTGATTAAAATTGGCTTAGATTTTCCGGTGGCACTTGACCACTCAAAATGTCTCCATAAGAACTAAAGTCCCCATAAGTGTGTTACCATGAATAGGTGGACTTGAGGGACTTGTTCAGGAGGTAATCTTTTTTCAACATACATCTCAAGAACATTAATGAATACTAAATCACGATATTCTTCCGCGATCCCAAATAATCACTCAAAGATTCATCATCGTTGATATTGTGCATGCCATAACGCACTACACCGTTTGATATTGTTTGTGGATATGCGATTCATTGAGATTCCAAACTCGGTGGGTGTAGTTTTCATTCTTTCGTGCAAGTAACCGACTAGTGTTTCATAACTTAAAGTTGTTGGAAATTTAACATGGGCTTTTGGTTTGACACTATAACGAATGGAGTAATTGTCCTCGACGATATCCTCCGTCAAAATAGTGAAACCTTAACACGCGAAGCATTTTGAGACATTTTTTGAATGAAGTTTGATTTTTTTTTTATGACTTGTAAGACTTAGGCCTATGCAATTGATGAGTTTTCACTCGTCAAGCCTTCAAGTTAAATAAATTTACCGAAATTGTCATGGGTTGTCAACTCAATGCTTATAGTGCGCATTAAAATGGCGCGCAATACAAAACGCGCAAATAATGCGGCAACGTATTGTCAAATCAAGCCTTTATGTGTCATAGATTCACGAAATTGTCATGCGTGGTGTGTTGTCAAATCAATACTTATAGTGCGCATTAAATTGGTGCGCAATACAAAAGCGGTCAAAAAATACAGCAACGTATTGTCAAATCAATCCTTTATGTGTCATAGATTCCTGAAATTGTCATGCGTGGTGTGTTGTCAAATCAATACTTATAGTGCGCATTAAATTGGTGCGCAATATAAAACGTTGGCGGTAGTTGCACTTCCCGTATTTTGTGCGTGAAAGTGCAAAAATCTTATTATACACTTTCACGCACGGAATACGTGCGTGAAAGTGGAATGCTTCGACCTAAACCCTAAAATCGTGCGTGAAAGTGGGAAAATTTTTTTTTACACTTTTACGCACAAAATGCGTGAAAGTGGCAAAAGCTTTTTACCCTTTCACGCACAAATGTGCGTGAGTGGAATCTTGACCTAAACCCTAAAATACATGCGTGAAAGTGGGAAAAAATTTTTACACTTTCACGCACGGAAGTGAGCGTGAAAGGGTAAAACAGTTTATACTTTCACGCACAAATTCTCGTGCGTGAAAGTGTAAAATTTTTTTTCCGACTTTCTTTTATTTTAGGGTTTAAGCTGAAGACTTCACCTCACGCGCGCGCATTACGTGTGCGTGAAAGTTCTTAGAACTTACGCTCCAAAGTGAAAAAATATGCAAAAAATTTATGATAAATTTAAAGACTAAATATGCAAAAAATATATATTATTTACGATAAATTTTACAACACTAATGTATACGCTATCGAGGATGGGTCCCACGTAGTATGCCCGAGACTATCCCTAGGCCTAAAGCTCATACCATCCCCACGGCTCGTCATCGTCTCCATCGCCCTTTTTCCTCCTAATAACCGGCGCTCCAACTCGCGGATCATCTCTTTCGCCTCGACCCGTGATCCCTTAACTAGAACGTGCTTCTTGGGATCGATCCGTGCCGGGCACACTCGTAACCTCGGCCGAGTTAGGTGCTCGGTGTCTCGACCTCTACCTCGTCGGGAGTCGCCACCTCGGTGCGCCGAAGGATGAACTTTGAAAAGTATATAATAATTAGTACCATTCATTATTTATATTGAATACATTAACGTTATTTATTTAATAGAACACGTGTGTCGAACGGGCGCACAGAGTAGGCTCGAGATGGGTCGTAGGCTCGAGATGGGTGGGGGTGGTGAATATGGTAGTCTCCGGATGGGTCGCTTTTCCGTGGACCCACGGTGCGCAGAACAAATGAACCGAAATAATATATAAATAATTTAGATTTGATTTATTGTAAAAATGAACCTTAAATAAACAAATAATTAATAAATTACTTTACTTTGTTGTAAAAGTCAAACTTTGTGTGTCGACGGCCTCCCCGAGATGCTGGTGAGAGGGCTCACAACGCCCTGCGGCGGAGGGTGATGCGGTGGTGCCACTGCTCAGGCACGGGGAGCACGAACATGGTGTCGTCGGAAAGCTGCCAAGTAAACCCTGCCACGAATCACGGGCGGCCGCTCACCACGCGGATACGGGCGGTGGATGTGGTGAAGGCCGGGGCACGTAACTTTGAAAAAAGGTGGCGTGTATAGAGTGTGCAGCAGAAGTCGACGGTAAAGGGCCAAGTCGATGGGATATACGTAGTCGATGGAGAACCTGCATCCTACTGCCCGACCACACTTTCTGCCGACGACCACCGAGTTCTCGGCGACCACGGCCGCGCACGCGAGGTGGGGCACGGGAACACGCTGCGTGGAGACGCTCAAAAAGTCATGTGCACATCTCGCCACCGGTCTCGGCTGACTCGGTCATCCGTGCGCATACTCGCCGTCTCGGGGGACTCGCGTGCGAGCGAAGGCTCTCGCGCGCATCGTACGAACGGTCCGTACCTGCGCATATGTTTGCAAATATTAACAATTTAATAAATTTGTAAAGTAGTACATAAGACGATGGTTTAAGTTTAAGACTAATAAAACACCGCCTCGCACGCCCCGCGAAAAGCTACATATCCCAATCCATCCGGACGACGCTAGAGGGGTCGCGACAACGATGCGAGTGATCCGCATTTACCACTCCATGCACACAATGGACGGGGTGTCATGTCCGCCACCGCAGGCTCGCCATCCTCACATCCCAACTATGGACCTGTCGGGCCGTATACGGAGTCGCCATGCATCATCGACGCCCGCACGCTCGTCCCTCGTATGATGGTCATGCTCCCAAACCGCGGGCCGCGCGCGTATTCTCGTACACAGTCCAACCGCCGTAACACGCGATCGGGCGCGTGATACCAACGATATCCATATGTATCAATGGACACCGCGACATCCACGCGCCGACTCGAGCCTACAAAACGCGAGGGCCTCATCCAAAATATGATCGTACACGCGTCCATATAAAAAGCTCCGTAAAGAATTGAACTAGTTAACAATATAAGACTAAAATAGTAGGCATGTGTCTAGCGTAGTGGGTAAAATATGAACATACCGTCTCGCGCCCCGTCGCGTTGTCTAGCCGATCCCTAAACCGGGAGAAAGGGCCGCGTCTCTCCACTGCCGCGTACGCGTCGCCAACACCATTTCCGCGCGTACGGCATCGGGGACGAGAAGATCACGGGAGGAGTCGGTGCATGGGCCGAAAAGGTCTCAACCTAGTCCACACCCATATCCGATAAGTATAGTCGATTAAAAAAGGTCTCGCTCGTCGTTTTAAAAAAAAAAAAATATTTTGTGTATAATAACACGCACTTAAATATAACCCGGAAGGAGCAGCAAAACGCAGACCTCTACCCTCGTACCCAGCAGAACATCGGCGAGAATCTCGATACGTAGCCAGCCCGGCACGGCTAGCCGCCCAACTATAACATCTGTCTCGGCGAGATCGTCGATATACGAAAGATACCCATCGAAGCTCGTATGCGGACTTGGGGGTGTTCGGGGGAATAGGATATTTGGGAAATATGATAGTGGTATAGACGCGCCGATCGATCGGCCTCGACTTTGAGGGCGTGTCCTCTCTGATCGGATCTTCACGTGTACGGCCAGGCGCGGTGAGCATAAAGGCGGAAGCAGCAGCGGGGCTACGGCCGGAAATATGACCGTCCGGACGACGGCAGGGCAGGCCCTAATCAACTCGTCTCGGTAGGCGGCGACACGAGGAGGCTCATCGTGCTCTGATGGCGTCCGTCGGCACATGGCCGCCGACGGCCTCCAACGTCACAGAAAGATGGCCGGCCGCCTCGCCGGTGCGGAGATGAAATGTGTGTGCGTCTCGGGGTCGCCGCCCTGCTCGGTCAATGCGTCTGCGCCGACCTGTCGTGTTTTGTGCCGAACGAGCTTCGACGCGGGGCGAATACCGCCCGACGTGGTATATCTGTGGACACGAGGACGTGTGGGGGGCGGCCGACATCTCCCCATGCCGAGTCCCCTGGCAAGGTACGGACACCGAGACTCAGTCATGGTGCCCGACGTCACAATATATGTTGCGACTGTCGGTCGAAGATACGATGAGCTCGTCGAAGGGCCCAGGATCAAGAGGTGGTGATCCATCTATTTTACGCATTTTTATATAAATCATTAACAAGTAGATAGTATTGGTATTGGTTATGTAATCTTTTATCGAAAATTATTAAAGATTGTGGTGACCAATACATTTACGTATTTAAATAAATCGATTAACAAGTAATATTAGTTCGTAATCTTTTATAGAAAATTATATTAAGGGTTTTCAATCTATTTCTAGTTATGAATCTAAACTAAGAGGTTTTAAGATTCTAAAAAATATAAAGATGAGTTAAATAATTAACAATTAGTTAGGATCTGATTAGTATAAATAATTAATAAATAAACAAATAACTAACAAATCAAATAATTAACAAGTTATTATCATATATTTAATAAATAAACAATTAAGTAACTAATCAAAAAATTAATAAATTATTATCGTATATTTAACAAATAAACAATTAATTAACTAATGAAACAAAACAATTAAGAAATTATTAACAAATAAACAATTGGCTTACTTAAAAACAAAATAAATAATTAGCCGATCTAACAATTGAAATAGCTAGTCTAACAATTAATAAATACTTAAGTAAGCCTAATCAAATAATTAACAAATACTAAATAAACAAGCAATAAATAATTAACTAATTAAGAATAGATAAACAAATAAAAAATAAAAATAAAAAAGGAAAAAATGGGCGGTCAATGATGCACGGACGCAACGCAAAAAAAAAAAAAAAAAAGGAAAACGAGTAATCCACCAGTTATACTGATGACCAAGTTAGATAATAATATATTTAACAATCAATAGAAAATTTGTAGTGAAATACCTAGATTGAAGCTTTTTTGAGTTTTTGAAATGTGTTATCTGCTTATTCATTCGAAATCGGCCTTTAGAAACTTGTTCCTACATGATATACGAATAATTGAGTTTTGGATTGAAAAATAACACGAAAGTATAGTTTTAAGGGGGTTGGGACCCTTTGAAAAAGGGGTTAATGGCGGGTGGGAGAGGAGACGTCGCGTACGGTGGGGGAAGATGAGGCGATTTGAGTTCCGACCATAAGTTTCATAGAATTTAGGTCGTGAAAGGCCCAAAGTGAAATTTTGCTTTGGTCGCTGCACTGCAATTAAATCGATGAAATCTTATTAATGGAATTTTTTTTTTTTATTTAGTTTGAGTACAGAAACTTTTATTTTTAGTCTTCCTTTGAAATTAATGGACTCACCATAATTATTATATTTGGTCCCTACGTGACCAAACATGTACTCTAACAACGCTTGAATAACAAATCATGTTTACGTTGACTATAATCTAGTCCTTATCTGAATGTTTTCAGTTTATTTCCGTATTATAAGATTTTTACCTTGTTGAATTATGCACTTAATCAGTATTATTATTTTAAGATTATAATGTATATCCCTTTAAAAAAAAAATCAAAGTTATCCCTATGTACCAAAAGTACAGTATCAATGTAATTAACAATTTACTTTAGTACCAATACTTATATTTTTCCTAATTAGTTAATTTATAATAAATTTAATTATTCTTAATGATGTGGTACTATACGGATAAACGTTGAAGAGCCAACTCGGACTGTTCGAACTCAGTTATACTTTAACAAATCTTGATTGAGTTTAGCTCGATATTGTAAGAAATTCAGTTAAGCTCGACTTGATTGGGTTGGCTTGCCCGGTCTCAAATTATCTGTCTTGATTTTATAAAAAATAGTTATCTCAAATTATTTAGCATTTAAAGAATTTAAGATGATTTTTTTTTTTTTCATTTTATCCTTAGCAATAGTAATTGTTAGAGTAATATATTTTTAATGAAAAGATACTATATCTTAAGACAACGAGGGTAAAATAGCCTTCCTAATTACTTACTCCATCCCACTTGTTGGCTTTTCTTTTTTTAAAGTCAAACTATATAAGCCTTTAATTAATATTTTTGAGATATATTTTTCACCATATTTTGAGAAGAATTGCAACTTGTAATATTTGTTATAAGAATTGCAGTAACTTGTAATATTTTTTATGTAGTTTTTTGAACATCTAAACTATTTAATTGATCTTAGTCCAATTTAGGCTGGGAGATTAGTCAACTTAACTTTTGAAAAGTGAACGGAGACAACTAATATGGGACGAGTTATGGTTGTTTACCAAACACTAAAATCAGTTTATTTTGAAAAGTGTTTTTTTCAAAAATCCTTTTAAAAAAATTTTGGCTTAAAAAACGGTTTGTTTTGACCAATTAATTTTAAAAAATAACTTTGAGCAACAATTAGTGTTTGGTCAAGCTTTTAAAAAGTACTTTTAAGTTTTTTTCTCAAAAGTGCTTTTGGATAAAAATTATATTTTTAGCTTTTGAAAAACTCCTTCTGCTATTCCCCAAAAATATTTATTTTCTCTTAAAAATTTCAACAAATATCTCATTGTTTTAAAATAAATACTTTTAAAAAAATAAACTTGGCCAAACACGCTAAAAATGAAACGCGACATATAGTTTAAGACGAAGGGAGTACAAGCTCACCCAATAAAATCTCAGAATAATTGCCGGTATATTCAAAACTCTGTATGTATTTATCTTTTCTCTATATAAATCCAAATTATCCACGTGAACCAAAAAGTAAACTATTAAGTTTCCCAATTTTTTTTCAATCTTTCTTTCCACTGTCACCATGAATCAATTCATCAAGAATTCAAGATTGGTTGGTAGGTTCTTTCATTTCAGTAAAATAAACCAAAAAAATACTCAAAGGCCTCACCAATTTTGCAATATTTCTGAGTCTTGGAGATCTATGGAAAGTCTTGTTAAATGTGATGCAAATTTTGTTCCATTAACACCATTAAGTTTCTTGGAAAGAGCAGCTAATGTTTTTAGAGATAGAACTAGTGTTATTTATGGTGAAAAATTGAAGTATAATTGGGAAGAGACTCATAATAGGTGTGTAAAGCTTGCTTCTGCTTTGGTTCATTTGGGAATTTCTCATGGTGATGTGGTAAGTTTTTCTTGTGCCAACTCCTCTATTAAATTTATTAACGCGTGATTTGACGTGAAATTTAAGAAATAATATTTTTTTCATACATTTGAATTTATGTGATATACTTTCTTTTTTAGTATGTTCCAAAAATAATGATACATCTTTATATTTAGAAATAATTTAACCTGAAACTTTCACTTTTACCCGCCAATTAAATGATTTTACCGCTACACAAATACTTGTGATTTATTTTAAAAGTTTCAAAAGTCTTTTTTTCTTTTTTAACTCGTAAAATCTAACTATATGACATGAATTGAGACGAATGGATTATATTTTATATATAATGTCAAAATTATTTGTTTATGAACTCTCTATGTTCATTTTTACTTGTCCATTGTATAAAAAGTAAATTTCAGTTTTACTTGTCCACTTTAGGATATCTAAAGAAAGACAAACTCTTTGTTTGTTGTTTTACTTTTAACATTAATTATTCATTTTCAAATCATTTTGCAAGTCTATTGAGACTATATACCAATTAATATGAGTATTATGTTAAAATATGTACTTCATTTATAATATGTACTTTATTTAGGAGCGTACGAAGTCAAAAGTGGACAGGTAAAAGTGAACGGAGGGAGTATATATAATAGATGTTGATTTCCCTACACTTCTTGGTGTGTTCATTTCTTTATAATTTGAATTCCCTTAGTGAAAATTCTGCAAGCATGCCTAGAGGACGATCCATGATTAGTGAATTTTCTAATCGATATATATAGGTATTAGCAAAAATTATTGGTTCCCTTGAACCGTAGAATAAAGCTTTGGATTCTCTATAGCGCATGTCATTAACGATAAAATGAAAAATTTGAAGTTAAAATGATGACATGGAACGGATGAATAAGGAATATGGAACAGAGGGAGTAAATGGCTATGGATTATGAGCTAAGTTACTCGGACTCGTCAAAAGTGTTGCCGCACCCGTGTCGGATCCTCCAAAAATACACTTCTTTTGAAGGATCGAACATGCACCCGACGACATATTAGGAGAGTCCGAGTAACTTAGATTATGAGAAGGAATTTAGTGGCTAAGTTGTTATGTTAATTACTGTGTTAGTTTTTCCCTCTTTGGTCTGTTGCTATATACTATTCTTCCAGTATAAGAGGAACTGAAAATTTGTGCGGTGGTGAGATAAATAACAACCAATTACTTACAGTTAGTCTACCCCCAGTATGTGGAGGAAGCCTGTAGTGTTTGTTCAAGCTGGTTGGTTGTTCACTATTTCTACATAGATTCAAGTTATGATCACTTGTAGTGTAAAATTGTTGTTTAACCTGTAATAGAAGGTTAGTTACCATTTTTATAAGGTTGCAAATTAATGTTTTGCGTATATATTTACTTGTAATTATCTTATAAGTATCTTGATTGTCGGTGCATAGAAGTTAAACTCTTGATACTCAGGCTTGATAATCTACCACAGAGATTGAATGTGTGGCTCTAATTTGTTCTGGTTTATGCATGCTAGCAATGAATTCAGATGGACCATGATAGTGCAAGTGATTGTAATTGTTAGTAAAATTTCAATATGGATCTTGAAATAGAGCAAATGCCTTCTGAAATAATCAAAGTTATGGATCCCCCTATTTTATCTTTTGCCTTTTCGTTTTTCAATCAACTTTCTTAAGATAATAAAAAATTACCAATCTACTGATGTCAAGAACCTACATTATTTACTTCCTCATTTTTATACATTTGAAGTTTTTTCTGTAGGTTGCAACATTGGCCCCTAATGTACCAGCAATGCAAGAGCTACATTTTGCAGTACCAATGGCCGGATCAATTCTCTGTACTTTAAATACACGCCACGATTCAGCTATGTTATCAATACTACTGATGCATGCGGAAGCAAAGGTCATATTCGTGGATCAGCAGTTCCTCGAAATTGCTCGAGGAGCACTAGCTCTTCTTGCTGACAAGAAACAAAAACCACCTATTCTTGTTGTAATCCGTGAATCCGACTCTGACACTCACGATCTCGAATATGAAAGTTTTCTCAAAAGTGGGGACAGCGATTTTACTATAAGATGGCCGAAAACAGAATTTGACCCTATTAGTATTAACTATACTTCTGGAACAACGTCGCGACCCAAAGGAGTTGTTTACAGTCATAGAGGCGCGTATCTCAATACTATCGCCACATTTTTGCTTCATGAGATGAGTTCGTTCCCCGTTTATCTTTGGACGGTTCCAACTTTTCACTGCAACGGTTGGTGCATGGTTTGGGGTCTTGCAGCATTAGGTGGCACAAGCATTTGTCTTAGAAATGTCTCTCCGGAAGACATATTCGAAAACATTTCTCTCTACAAAGTCACACATATGGGTGGGGCACCGACTGTCTTGAACAAAATCGTGAATTCACTCCCCTGTGGTCTAAAGCAGCTTCCTCACAAGGTTAAGATAATGACGGGTGGTTCACCGCCACCTCCCCAAGTCATTTCCAAAATGGAGGAGCTAGGGTTCAGAGTAAATCACTTATACGGGCTTACAGAGACATATGGTCCAGGTACTTATTGTTTGTGGAAGCCCGAGTGGGATTCTTTGCCTCCGGACGAAAAATTTATACTGAAAGCAAGACAAGGAGTACAACATCTTTGTTTAAAAGAAGTCGATGTAAGAGATTCTACCACCATGGAAAAAGTGCCGGCTGATGGTAAGACGATTGGAGAAATTATGTTTAGAGGGAATACTGTAATGAGCGGATATTTAAAAGACACAAAAGCGACAGAGGAAGCTTTTAGAGGGGGATGGTTTCACAGCGGTGATCTTGCTGTGAAACATCCTGATGGTTATATAGAAGTTAAGGACCGGTTGAAAGACATTGTAATTTCCGGTGGAGAAAACATAAGCACGGTCGAGGTTGAACGTATTTTGTATAGTCATCCAGCAGTTCTTGAAGCAGCAGTAGTTGCAAGACCAGATAATCACTGGGGGCAGACGCCTTGCGCGTTTGTGAAGTTGAAGGATGGATTTAGTGTTGGCGATCAAGAAATTATCAAGTTTTGTCGGGATAATTTGCCTCATTACATGGCACCTCGGACAGTCATATTCGAAGATATTCCTAAAACTTCGACGGGAAAGATACAGAAATTTATCCTGAGGGAGAAAGCGAACGCCTTGGGCAGTCTTTTCTAGAATTAAATGAAGCAGCAGTATTCGCTGAAAATCTCTGTATAATCTGTTGATAATTGGTAGTAATAACAGCCCAATTGTGTCTCTAAATTTATGTATGCTTTTCCCTGCAAATACATATAACTAAAAATGGGAATTGCCCTGTCTGAACACTTAAAAGGACTTGAAGAGATGTATAAATTGCAGTCGTTTTGTTGATGAATTCAATAATCATTCCTCGTCTTCAGACGATTACACTTGCTACGATAACAACGACGACGACTCTACTACTACTACACCTAAACCCCAAGGCCCATGTAAGTTGGGATCGGCTAATTCTTATTGTTCATGTCGCTTCATATAGTCACACAAGTTTACTTACTATTAACCTTAAAATAGCTGGGGAACAAAAGGTGCACCTAAATTGGGAATTAGAAAACATTCCGCGTGTACAAGAACATATGAGTGGATAGCTAAGGAGTAAAACGTGGATCTGGTGAATAGGAGTGTACAAGAACGTATGGAGTGGATAGCTCAAGGAGTAAAACATGGAACTGGTGAATATGTAAGTAAGTAAATAAAAGTGCACCTTCTTTAACCGTTTAAACTATTAGATGAGTGACCATACAATTTCAACGTAGTATCATAACAGGCAAAGGTCCAAGGTTCAACTCAAAGGGCAATAAGCTATCTGTGTCAATTTTCTGTGAACCTTGAAACTCAGTCAATGCAATCCAAAGTTTCTGCTAATTATTTTCCTTTACACCTGTAAGTTTCTTGGAGAGAGCTGCTCAAATTTTTCCTGACACAACTTCACTTCTGATCATCCATTTCCTGCACATTTTTGTAATAATATTTGTTCACCAAGTCGGCAAAGATCTTTTGGGCTAATGATGGAGTTCGAGCAGCTTGCGCACACCTCTACTGTTCAATGCGCTAGAGTTCGGTAAAGGTGAATGCAACCTCTGTTTGCTGGGTTCGGAACTCCGTAATTTTGACACGACATATAAATATATGTGAAGAAAGGGTAAAACTTTAACAAAAATTAAATACTTAACCATCATTTTAAAAGTAACAATAGATGCAATACTAAGAACTTAAAGGTTGAAAGGGAAAATTCAAATTCTGGATTCGCTTCTGCCACCTGGTACTTGCTACCTCCACAAGCATATGTTCCAGATAATTTTGCCCATCAAGACTTATTAGATAGATAAAAAAGAAGTCGCATAACATTTTAGTTTCTCATAATTTTATCGCACTTCATTAACCACTAGATCACACCTTTGGCCATCAGCTCCTAGTATATGCCAAAGATCTTGTGCTTCTTTAGTAAGTATCAACTATTCCCCCTCATCTTCTCAATTTTGATGTCTCTCTTCTTTCCTCTTCTGTGCCTAATCAAATATTGGTTAGTTTGTAAGATCGTGAACCTTATAACTTCAAGTAGTCCATTCAACTTTGTATGTGATTAAGAATTAGCCCTATAGAATCCGTTTATTAATTTCTTCACTTTAAGCTACTCTTTTAAGTTTATCCTAAGATCTATATCCTGTTGAACAACCTTATTGTCTAATTATGCTACTTATTACCACATTCCTTGTTACATTCCTAAAATCTATATCAGTATAGGTGATGGTAGTAGGGTATAGAGGCATGGAGTAAAAACAATGTGAGCACCAATGTAACGAATCCATATTGTATTGATCAGAAAACATGGAGTTAGAGACCAGTTGAGTCTAGCTCTTTCATTTACTATCAACAATGAAGCTTCAAAGAGAAAATTACAAAATAGAAAAGGGAGGTTCTAGAAAAAAGCTCTATAGAACTAAACAATAAAAATAAGACAAGTTCATGGCATAAGCCCTAATAGATTATTCTCCTCTTCCTTATATAGGAATGTTTCCAGGATCCCAAATGTAATTTGACAATTCTTCCATTCATAACACATTCACTCGAAGGAGCTTGATATAATCAAATATAACAACTTTTCTGTAAGAAATCAATGCATATTTCGTTTCTCACGATTGTGAGTTAAAATTCTTTTTAGCATCAACTGATGCGTCAGGATGGAGAACGGCAGGGCAAGGTAGGGCTACTAGTATGTACAAGGTTTCGGTTAGTGTCTCTTGTTTCCTACACGGAGTTAGCTCACATAGGCTTAGAGACATTAGATTGAATGACGTTCGTATGGAAGCTCCAAATTCATCTCAAAGTGGAGATTGTGAAGTTGAGAATATATTCAAGCCAATTCCTACTCAAAAGCGGAAAGAAATAAAAGGAAACTTTTTTCTTTGTTGGTTTTCGAGTGTTATTGGGATTTAGATCCTTTCTAGGAAAGGATTAGACCTAGTAGTACAAATACATGCTAGCTAGGATTTATTAAGTAGGATAGAACATACAACCTAAGAGTATTCAATATTGTAACTTACTTTCTCTCTTGATATTAATAAAAGTGCCAGCCGTTCTCCGTGGACTAGGATCACATCGATCCGAACCATGTTAATTACTGTGTTTTTATCGTTTCCGCGCTAACAAAAGCAAATATTTGGTTTGATAAGAAGCTTGAAACAAGCAAAGGGATGCTAGTAACAAATGACGATGAGGTTACTACTTGCATCTACTTGTTGAAAAATGATTCAAATTTCGAGACTTCCCGTTTCATTGTTGATATTGCGGAAAAGAATTCTTTGTCAGCAAACAGTTCAAAAACAGAATTATGCAAGGAAGAAGTAAATGGTGAACTACAAGGGGAAGGACTTGGGAAATGCATATAGGAGATAAAGCATCGATAGTGATTGAACCGACAATGAAGGTTGAAAATTTGACGACAAAAGAAACAACTAAGGATACGGGACAGACATCAAATGGTAAGAAAGTAAGGAAAAGGCCGGCCAGTAAAAGAGGCAATCTGCAAAATGTAGATCTGAGAGAAGATGCTACATTGGATGAAATAGATGTGGGATCTTTATTTTCGGACAAACGAAGTTTGAAGAAATGTTTCTCTAGTAATGCAATTGAGTACCACTTCAGATGTAAGGTCCACAAATCTTGCAAAACAAGGTATTACCTGAAGTGTTATGATGACGAATGCAGTTGGTGTTTGCATGCTTCACAGGTCAATGATTCTGAATTATTCAAGATTACTAAATTTGAAAAAATCCATAGTTGCTCTATTGATGAAAATGACCAAAGGCACGCAACATCGAAGGTTATAGCCGATTACATCATCGATTTTCTACATGACACTGACGCAGAAATCAAACCAAAATTTGTAGTGGAAGAAATGAGAAGAAGATATTGACTCAGAGGCGGACCCAGGTGTATACGGTAAAAACCGGATAAAGTTTGTCCGGTGCAACTCGGGATCGGTAAAAGGAAGAGAACGAACGGTAGTGTCTGATCCGAAGAAGCTTTGCATGAAATCGTTGTATCCGGAGATAACTCCTTATCGTGGTTGGTACGGTGTCCGATCCTTACATGGCCGAGTTGGTTGTGGCCGTTTGCCCGGTTCGAATATAGCAAAATCAGTCGTGGCCGTTAGCCCGGTTTCTTCGTGACCATTCGATCGTGGCCGTTGGTCGGATAATCGGTTATTCGCCGCCACGTGTGTGGGAATGCACACTGCTTCGACGGTCGTACGGGTGTCGGACCGTACGACCTAACCTTATCCATATTAGGTTTTCTTTATCCTAAAAGGGGCCCATGATGTATAGAAGGCCCATAGAGGAAAACTATAAATAGGGGGCATTCTCTCATTTTTGAGCGTTGGCTTTTTAGATCCAAGAGCTTTGTACTTTGAATATATATATATATATATATATATATATATAAAAATCTCTCTCTTTTTGGTTTCCCGAGACTTTGGCCCGGTTTTTCAGCTTGAACAATTCATTGAATCACCCCATTCAAACATTGCTTGGAATATACATAAGATCTCAACTTAAACATATAATCCCTAATATCATTATTCAGTTTTTTAGCACACCAACTCATATTTAGGCCATTTCATAAGCGAAATATACATATACACCTTTGTTCACCAAAAAATAGATTAAAGTGCCACATATCCTATACCTCATTTACAAATTCAACTTATTATCCAATTTCGGGGTAAAACAGTTTGGCGCCCACCGTGGGGCTAGGATTATTGTGGTCTTTGATCGCGCTCTATTCGTTCATACAAAGATTTCAGTTCTACTGTTCGTCACTGCAAAAACGGACGAAATGGCTAACAGCGGAGAATCTGGTCACGTCAACAACGAAATTGTGGCCGAAAATGATAACATCGGTTTGCAGGGGGTGCCAGTGAATCCGCGCTCCGGGTCTGTCGATTCGAGGGAGGGCCTCGGCGACGGAATACCGTGAACGGGGAGAACGCCGCTCGTCCGACCGGCCCGATCCTTTAAATACTTTTAATTTATCACTTTGACCGGGCACATGGCCGAAGAGCGCCGGATGCCGGATGATATTAATTTGCGTCTTATTTTTTGAAATGTTGCGGGAACAAGAGCGCCTATTCTTTGAGCAAGGAGTGGCGATAGCCCAATTGCAGAGCAAGAAGGATGTAGCAACTCCGGGAAGAAGTACGGGTTCTGCCGAACCCCGGAGAGAAGAAGCTCAAATGGTCGAAAGCAATGGGTCCGGAGCAGGATCATCTACCGAGGTATTGAGGATGCTCGAGACGTTGGCAAAACGGGTGGACTCAACCGAGAAAAGGGTCGAGACCTATAATTCTCGGGTGGATCGGATCCGGGGCTCCTCCCATCCTAAAGGGCCGGATTCGAAGAGGTATATTCGAGAGGCCCTTTCCTCAGCGCGGCTCCGAAGTTAATCCCAAAGAGGTTCAAGATGCCGGATATCCGAGAAATATGATGGCACGATGGACCCTCGAACACGTGACCTCATACACTTTGTGCTATAAAGGCAATGATGTTGAAGAAGACGAGATTGAGTCCGTATTGCTGAAAAAGTTCGGGGAAACGCTGTCAAAAGGGGCACTAACTTGGTATGACCATCTGCCCGAGCATTCAATCACTTCTTTTGAGATGCTCGCGGATGCGTTCATAAAGGCTCATGCCGGAGCCAAAAAGGTCCGGAGCCGTAAGGCGGATATTTTCGGATAGCCCAAAGAGACAATGAGTTACTACGGGAGTTCGTCAATCGTTTGCAGAGAACGGATGGAACTCCCACCGAGTGCCGGAAGAATGGGCTGCACGGCGTTCACTAAAGGGCTTAATCCCCGAGTTCGACGGCCTCGTTCAAGCGAAGGAAAATTTCTGGAATACGGCGGTGACACAGGCGGACGTACACAACGGATACGAGTCCAAAATTCCGGTGGAGGATGATCGGCTCGAACTTCCGCCGGCCAGTAAACCTAAGTAAAGGATACGAGAGGATTAGAAAAAATTACGACCGGAGACACGGCCATCGAGGAAAGATACCGGCCGTATTCTCGATCGGAAAACAAGCTTAGGCCGAGAAAAGTCGAGGTCCGGTCCCGGTCAATTCTCCGGCGAGAGGAGATAGAAGAACGGGCGTCCATCGAATAGCCCGAGGGTTGTCGTCCAGAAGCGATGCTGGAAGTTCGGTAACTAACAGGGACCCACCGAGAATATCAGAATACAACTTTAGCGTCAACACTTCGGACCTTGTCTCGGCCATAGGCCGCATTCCGGAAGCAAGGTGGCCGAGACCATTGAGGTCGGACCCCGGCCAACGGGATCCGAGCATGGTTTGTGAATACCATGGAACTCACGGTCACAGAACTGAGGACTGTCGCCAACTAAGAGAAGAAGTGGCTCGCTTACTGAAAAATGGGCACCTTCGTGAGTTCTTAAGTGAGCGGGCAAAAACCCACTACAAGGAGAGGGAGTCGAGTAAACGGATTGAACCGTAGAAGCCTCAACATATAATCAACATGATAATCGGAGGTATAGATGCCCCGGAAGGGCCGGTAATGAAACGCGCCAAGGTTTCCTTTGTTCGTGAAAAGCGCGGCCGGGATTGTATACATCGAGGGCTCCATCACTTTCGGCAACAAGGATGCGGAAGGCATCGTTCAACCACGCAATGATGCCTTTGGTAATTTCTATTCTTGTTTTTAAATCTCAGATTAAACGTATTCTAATTGATCCAGGTAGCTCGGCCAATATCATCCGGTGGAGAGTGGTTGAACAGTTAAGGCTATTCGACCAGATCGTACCGGTGGCCCGGGTGCTTAGTGGATTCAATATGGCAAGCGAAACTACGAAGGGTGAGATTTCCCGGTTAACATTGACGGCACCATCCGATAGAACCGTGTTCTATGTAATCGAGGGGGACATGAAATACGACGCGTTCTTTGGGCGGACCGTGGATACATAGCATGAGAGCCACCGTCTACGTTACATCGATGGCTTGAAATTCCCAACGCCGGAAGGGGTGAAAACCATCCGGGGAGAACAACCCGCGGCAAGAGAAATGTTCGCAGTCGAAGAATCGTCACCCCTACTTCAAAGGCCGGATCAAAAGGAAGGATCAACCGGGGACAAGGATTCCAAATAGCAATTACCGTTAACGGGTCCAGCAACGGAGCAAAAAAGATTGGACCCGGGGCACGAAGAAGACGACTTCAACATACCTAGATCATTCGTCTTGCCGGATGAGTCAGACGCGACAAAGTCTACAATGGAGGAGCAGGAGCAAGTCATCCTGTTCGAATATCTACCGGACGAAGGTATACACAGGCACGGGGTTAACCTCGGAGCTCGGGGAACAAGTTAATTAAATTTCTTCAAGCTAATGCCGATTGCTTTGCATGGTCGCATATAGATATGACAGGTGTGTCACCGGAAATAACAACTCATAAGCTTAGTCTCGATGGGAGATTTCCCCCGGTGAAGCAAAAACGGAGGCCTATGGCAGAGCCAAAGCATGCCTTTGTGAAGGATGAGGTAACAAAGCTTTTAAAAATAGGCTCCATTCGGGAAGTAAAATACCCGGATTGGCTGGCTAACGTAGTAGTGGTGCCGAAAAAAGGTAATAAATTTCGAATGTGCGTTGATTATAAGGATCTAAACAAAGCATGCCGAAGGATTCGTTTCCCGTTGCCCAGCATCGATAGAATGATCGATGCGACGACGAAAGCGTGAGATGTTAAGTTTTCTCGATGCTTACTCCGGGTACAACCAAATTCGGATGCACCGGAAGATCGAAGAAAACATCTTTCATTACCGATACGGGACTTCTTTCTACAATGTAATGCCATTCGGGTTAAAAAATGCCGGGGCAACCTACCAACGCCTAGTTAACGGAATGTTCGAAGAACAAATAGGAAAAAGCGATGGAAGTTTATATTGATGACATGGTTGTTAAGTCCCTGGAAACAGAGGACCATTTAAAACATTTGCGAAACCTTTGACGTACTCGAAAATATAATATGAAGCTCAATCCGGAGAAGTGTGCTTTCGGTGTCGGTCGGGTAAATTCCTCGATTTCGTGGTGTCGAATCGGGAATCGAGATTAACCGGACAAGATCAAGGCAATCGAGGATATCGAGGTGGTAAATAACGTCAAAGGAGTGCGGAGGCTTGCGGGAGGATAGCGACGCGCCGGTTTATATCGAGATCTTCAGACAAGAGCCACAGTTTCTTCTCCTTACTCAGGAAGAAGAACGACTTCACGTGGACACTGGAATGCCAGAAAGCCTTGCAAGAACTAAAAGAGTACTTATCTAGCGCTCCTTTATTGCATACGCCGAAATCGGACGAACAACTTTTTCTCTACCTAGCCGTGTCAGGAGGTAGCGGTAAGTGGAGTTTTGGTCGAGAAGAATCGGTACACGATTTCCCATTTATTATGTAAGTAGAACCTTGGGGGATGCGGAGACCCGTTATCCCCACCTTGAAAATTTGGCATTAGCTTTGGTAGCGCTTACAGAAAACTCGAAGCCTTACTTTCAATGCCACCGATATGTATAGTGACCACTTATCCTTTAAAGAACATCTTGCATAAACCGAATTATCGGGCAGGCTAACTAAATGGGCCGTAGAGATAAGCGGGTATGACATTGAATATAGGCCTCGGACGGCCATCAAGTCACAAGTCTTAGCCGACTTTGTGGCAGATTTCACCCCGGCCATGATCCCCGAGGTTGAGAAGGAACTCCTGCTAACCCGGGGAAAGCCTCGGGTACTTGGTCATTACACACGGACGGAGCCTCGAACCTTAGAGGTTCCGGGCTTGGAATCGTCCTTAAAACCCCCGCGGGGATGCGATCCGGCAATCCGTTAGGACGGTTAAATTAACAATGAAGCCGAGTATGAGGCTATGATTGCGGGGGCGGAATTAGCTCGAAGCATGGGGGCCGAAGTAATCGAGGAAAATGCGATTCACTCTGGTTGTTAACCGGGTGAATGGCGTCTTGAAGTCGAGGGACGAACGGATGCAAAGGTACCTTGAAAGGGTCCGGGTCATACTTTACCGATTCAAAGAATGGACCGTACGACATGTACCGAGGGAAGCGAGAGCTGAGGTGATACATTGGCCAGTTTGGGATCTTCGGTCGAAGGGGAAGAAATTAACCCCGGGACTGTGGTGCACTTGAAGAACTCGGCAATAGATAACGGTCATGCTGAGGTAAACACGATGGGTTTAACTTGGGATTGGCGCAACAAATACATCGACTATTTGCAAGATGGAAAGCTCCCCAATGATCCTAAGGAATCGCGGTCGCTGAGGGTTAAAGCAGCACGCTTTTGCCTGGTAGATGGTCAGTTGTACCGACGGTCTTTCTTCGGTCCCTTGGCCAAATGTTTAGGCCCCGGTGAAACCGAGTACGTGATGAGAGAAGTACACGAGGGGACCTGTGGCAATCACTCCGGTGCGGAAGCCTTAGTTCGAAAAATCATTAGAAGCGGTTACTCTACGGGAACCGAATGGAGGAAGATACGAAGAATTTTGTCCGAAGTGTGACGGATGTCAAAGACATGCCCCCGATGATTCACCAACCGGGGAACTACGCACGGTGATATCACCGTGGCCGCTTCATGAAATGGGGAATGGACATTGTTGGTCCGTTGCCATGGGCACCGGTAAAGCCCGCTTTATTTTGTTTATGGTGACTATTTTTCAAAATGGGTTGAAGCGCGAGCCTTCGAGAAAATACGAGAGAAGGAAGTTATTGACTTCATTTGGGACCACATTATTTGCCGGTTCGGCATTCCGTGAGATCACTTGTGACAACGGCCCCCCCGATTCGTTGGTGGCAAAGTCAATGATTTCCTTGAAGGATTGAAGATCAAGAAAATTGTGTCAACTCCGTATCATCCGTGTGCGAACGGACAAGCGGAATCTACGAACAAAACTATAATTCAGAATCTGAGAAAGAGACTTGAAACGTCGAAGCATCCTTTGGAGAAATATTACCGGAGGTACTGTGGGCTTATAGAACCACATCAAAATCAAGCACGGGGGAAACACCTTTCTCGTTGGTCTACGGGACCGAAGCTCTCATTCCTGTAGAAGTCGGAGAGCCCAGTCTCCGGTTCAATTATACCACCGAGGAATCAAACGAGGAGGCCATGGCCGTAAAGCTCGATCTCACGGATGAGCTACGCGAGAACGCGTTAATCCGTATTGCGACTCGAAATAGAGGATGGAAAGGTACTATAACCGGAGAGCTAACTTCCGACGTTTCCAAATTGGGGACTTGGTGCTCAGAAAAGTTACCTTGAACACAAAAACCCCAACGAGGGAAAACTTGGCCCGGCGGGAAGGTCCATACAAGGTGACCGAGATAACGGGCAAAAGGGTCCTATCGGTGGAATCCATGGACGGGCGACGGTTACTGCAACAAGCGGAATGTGGCTCGTTTGAAGAAATACTCCGTGAGGTATAGACCTTTTTATTTTATTCACTTACCTTTTCTTTTTGCGGGGGAGCCGAGTGCCGACGTAGTTAGCTTATTAGGTACGAAAACACGTGTTGCACTCTTTTCCTTAGCTCGGTTTGTCCCGAATGGGTTTTCGACAAGGTTTTTAATGAGGCGACAAGTACAACGTGTTACTAAATACCGGGATTTTCGGGGGTAACACCCTACGACCGGGGCTGGATAGTGCTTACCCGACTGTACAGCTCGAATAAGCACTAGGGGGCTATGACAATACATTCCGATGTAAGGACCAAACGATCGAAAGTGAATCGTGTCCCTCTAATATTCACTATGGCAGGAACCGATGCCGAACCTTCTGTTAGGTTTTGATGTAAGGACAAACGATCAAAGCGAATCATGTCCACTTAGAATTTGCCACGGCAAAAAACAGAAGGAAACGGATAAAGTCCTCATATGATGTACAAATACTTGAGGTTTATTGAAAAATTAAATTATTACATTTCGGATTTATCTTCCTTATAAAGCACTTTTCTCCGAAAATCGAGCACCGGTTATCCGTATACGATTCGGACATTACGGTAGAAATACGCAAAGGCCACGAGGTTATAGCAAACCAAGCCTAAATCTTAATACACCCGAATGAAATTTGCTACCACGAGAATTTGTTTAGCGAGAGATTCGGGTGCCGAACCCTAATCAAAAAATAAAGGAATAGCCACAAAATATCGGCCCTAAAAAATGCCTAACGTGATTCGGAGACGTACGAATTCACAAAGCATAAATAAGTCCCAGCGGGCAAACTTCTCTGCTCGACTCCGGATAAGTCATGCGGATAAGATGAAAACTACTAGTCGAACAAGTCCGAAAAATCGGCGGTTGGACAAAAATCATAACAAACATTCAAACAAAAGAATGGTCGAAGAAAGGATACGCTTTTTATATATACAAATTTTTTACACTTGAAATTTGGGAAAGTTCAAAAGTCTTTATAAAGACAAAACAAAAAGTGCAAGCCCTAACTGTCAGGTATAATTTGGAACCGGGAATGCTCGGACTCGTAGTTCGGGAATCATCGGAGTCGGAGTCAAGAGCTCTCTTTGCTTCTTCCTCGGTTCCTCTAGCCTCCCGAATAAGAGGCGGGAGATCGGTAAAGCCACGCTCGGCTTCCTCCGAGGGTGATTCTCCGAGATCTCCCGCGTTCGTGTTCCACCGCAAGTGGAATAGGCTTCGAAGACCCACGCTCTTTCGAGGAAGCCCCACGCCAAAATCGGCTTCGGCCGGGCCGGCCCCAACCAAGAGCTCGTTTCCTCTCTCGTCGAGGACACTCCGCGTATTGATTGGCGAGTCAAGCTCGGCTTTGAGTATATCATTTTTGCCTCGGTCATCTCCCGAGTTTGGTTCTTAGCTCGTCGCACATTCGAGCCGGTCCTCGCCTTTTTGCTCAAAAACCTCGTTCTCTCTCTGCACTTTCTCGGATTCGAGCCGTCACTCTCGGATTCGAGCCCCGAATCTAGCTCCCCTCGGAGTTGAGATATCGAGGTTTCGAGCTCGCTAAGTACGGAAGAAAGCGGCGTTATCTTGGCTAAGGCCGATTTTCTTCTTCCGGCCGGTTCCTATCCACAAACCCCGGCTAGCTCACCCTTTAATCGAAGGTTCTCGGCCCTTCGTAGCATCCGGCTCGGGTCGAAGGTTTGTGAGGGGCCATTGCTCGGCTCTTAGCTCTTCTTCGCTTGCTTGCAAAGATGCGGAACTTCTCCGTTTCCGACCTTGGGCGTCCCACTGCCCTTAAGGTCGTCAATCTCTTGTTGGGCCCGGATAAAGGCTTCGTTTACAAGCACCACACTCTGCAAAAGAAGCAAAAGATGTTAGAAAACAAACCAAAAACTCACATCAAATTATACAAGGCATGGGCTAGAAAGGCTTACCCGGTTGCCCGCGTGCGTCGCTTCGTTAATCGAGGGCTGCGCGGGGATTCCGGCCATTTTCTTTTGTCCCAATCCGAGACGAGGGGCCTTAAGTAGCTTGCTACTCCCACGGACGGATAGAAGCTGCAATCTTCGGGGACGTAATTCGCCGACACGGTTCTCAGGTTCCACGCCAGGAGCCGAAAGAGGCTCGCTACGCTTTCCTCGCACCGGTATCGGTAGATCGATTAGCTGCCCTCGTAACCCGAGGGATTGGAAGATGACCAAAATCGGCAGCCTCCCCGGTCGCGGGAGGAGTGTCCAAAAACATTTCATCCAGACTATCTGACCTCGGAGCAGTGGGTGTAGTCGAAACGAGCACCGGCGACCTCGGTGGAAGTAGAGGCTTCAAGCCGATAGTCGGATCCTCGATGAGCAATGGCCGGTTTCCCTCGGTCCCTCGTGCCGGTGCGGCCTCGGTTCTTGTCCCGATTTCAGCGGTGGACTCGGGGCCAGGATCTCCGTGGTCTTTGCGGGGAATCTCCTCGGAAGAGGCTTCGCCGTAATATCAATAAACTCGATAGACCTAAGAGGTGTTGGGTAAAGTATTTCTTCCCCACCTTTGGTAGGCGAGTCGAAGTGAGGGTGCTTCCTTGGTTGAAGGGGTGGAACTACAATTTCCTCCTCGGGACCGACTCGAAGGTAGGGGCCACGCCCCTACGAATGATCACGTCGGACTCTTCCGTCTCTCGGAGACCGGACGACGCGCCTTGCCCTTTTCTTGGTTTGTCTCCTTTATCGGAGGTTTTCCTTCGTTTTTGGGCGGCGGCAATGATTAGATGACCGGCCGAATCGAGATGCGGTGTTAGCGCGGCTGCTCTGTTGTCCGGAGTCACAGGTTGCCAGACAACCTTTCGATAAACCTAAAATCGAAGAGTTAGGAATAATGTTCAAAGTGAAAAAAGAAGGTACATAATACCCGAACTCAGGTGGCGTTACCGTGATTTTGAGCAACCCGTCGGCCCCGAGCCAAGATTCCCCGTGTCAACTCTTCGTGTGTATGCCGGTCAAGGAGCGCCTCGACCCAGCTCGTTCATATGCGGGATGACCGGGGTATCCGTGCCATGGCTATTGAGGAGGAAAAGGGGAATGTAAGCGCAAGGGACTGAATGAAGGAATATAAGCATAAACTAATGAAGTTGGGATTGAGACACTTACGATTGTCATTCCATTTTTCCGGGAAGGGCATGAATTCCTCCGGGATAATATCAGGAGGTCCTCGCTCGAATGAAGCGTTCTAACCGGCCCCGATCTCTATCTTCGTCCATTTTTAGAAGATCGGATTCCGACCTCTCTTGGCTAATTTTATTACGCCTACCGAGGAATCGTCTTGGGGAATAAAGGCGGATCAAATGTGCCATCGTGAATGGTTTCTTGGCGTTGTTGGCCAACGACGGAGGCAAGCTACCGTCCTCGGATTATCGGTCCAATTTGTGCGAAGGGTCACATTGTAGGTCCTGCACATCTCTGGACGGATCAATTGCGGGTTCCGGCTTCGGCGTGAAAGGTAAGTGTAAACATATAACCCTCGGTGGTCGATAATAGATTAAATCGGGCCGGGGAGCAAATACTTGCACCGAAATCACGGTTATCCCATCCACATGATCGATGGGACCTTGGTCAAGCTTATCCTCGGTGATGGAAGAGGGATATCGCCTTACGTCATACCTCTACATCCGAAACTAATGAAGGCTTCTACCCTTGAACTCTTTGTTGAAGTTGGGTTTGATCGGCACGATATCAAAGCGTAGGCTCGGCCACATTCTTTCCCCTTTGGTGACACGGCTCGGCTCCTTGGGAGAAGCAGGGAATATCTGGGAGGTGGTTTCAGTATTGGCAGACATTTGTGATGGGTGGAGAGTTTGAAAATTTGATAAAGGGATGAAGGTAAGAGGATGGAAACTGTGAAGTAAAGAAAACGAAAGCACAAATGGAAAAAACGATCAGCAAAGCGACACTAGAGTGGAACGGGTTCCTTGCAAGCAAATTTAAGTGGCAAATATGGGTGGTAAGATAACAGAATCAACGATGAAAAAGAAGATGGTAAAATAAAATGAAGAACAGAAGTGGAGTGAAGAAGTTTGAAGTGAAGATGGTGAAAATGGAGAAAGTAAAATGAAGAAGGAAGCACATGGAAGGTTATATATACACGCGTGGGGCGGGCGGTTAAAAATCCGACCAATCGGCGAAGCGCCCGTGTCCCGTAATAAATGAGGACGTGATTTGAAGGGACGTGCGTAACGGCGGTTGCAGAGCTTGGACCAGTCGGGGTACGACA
Organism: Lycium ferocissimum; assembly: GCF_029784015.1. Taxonomy (NCBI): domain Eukaryota; kingdom Viridiplantae; phylum Streptophyta; class Magnoliopsida; order Solanales; family Solanaceae; genus Lycium; species Lycium ferocissimum. The sequence goes on along the minus strand of NC_081352.1, from coordinate 26,851,266 downwards.
CGTGGCAGATGGCAGAAGAAGGTGACAACTGTTCCCGCCAAAACGAGAAGATAAGAACGAGCCAATGTGATCCCCGGTTGCACTATTCATCCACTTCCCGTTACTCCGATATGATCTCGGTCCGGAAAGTGTGGGGACTATCTGTATACGGTAAAAATCGGGTAAAGTTTGTCCGGTGCAACTCGGGATCGGTAAAAGGAAGAGAACGAACGGTAGTGTCTGATCCGAAGAAGCTTTGCATGAATTCGTTGTATCCGGAGATAACTCCTTATCGTGGTTGGTCGGTGTCCGATCCTTATATGGCCGAGTTGATTGTGGCCGTTTGCCGTTCGAATATAGCGAAATCGGTCGTGGCCGTTAGCCGGTTTCTTCGTGACCATTCGATCGTGGACGTTGGTCCGGATAATCGGTTATTCGCCCGCCACGTGTGGGAATCGCCACGCCGACGGTCGTACGGGTGTCGGACCGTACGACCTAACCTTATCCATATTAGGTTTTCTTTATCCTAAAGGGCCCGTGATGTATAGAAGGCCCATAGAGGAAAACTATAAATAGGAGGCATTCTCTCGTTTTGAGGGTTGGCTTTTCGGATCCAAGAACTTTGTACTTTATAATATATATATATATATATATATATATATATATATATCTCTCTATATATATATATATATATATATATATATATATATATACAATCTCTCTCATTGAAGGTTTTAGCTTCAAACAATTCATTGAATCACCCCATTCAAACATTGCTTGGAATATACATAAGATCTTAACTTAAACATATAATCCCTAATATCATTATTGTTTTTTAGCATACGAACTCATATTTAGGCCATTTCATAAGCGAAATATACATATACACCTTTGTTCACCAAAAAATAGATTAAAGTGCCACATATCCTATACCTCATTTACAAATTCAACTTATTATCCAATTTCGAGGTAAAACACCAGGATTTTAGGATGTGGGAGCACCATTATCTTAACATAAACGCCAACAAAATTTTTAATGACGACTGAGGGATAATAACTTATCGGATCGGTCACTAATAGCGTAGTAGTGGTGAAAATACAAGTATATAGGTCAAATATGTGTAATAAATAAAATTTAACACAGTGAAGCAAATGAAAGAGATAGCTAAGTGGCTAAAATTTGTTATATGAGTAAACGATGCGGAGTTCGAATCTAGGCGAGCTCATTTAACACTTATTGTTTTGCTAAAAATAGCCTCAAAAAAATAATTAAAAGTGATATCCGGCTGCAAAATCTTCTGGTTGAAAGTGAATAAATTATTGCAATGATACGTTCTGTTTCGTTAAATAAAGTTTTGCTACAAAAAATCCACATTATTATATAGCTAGTTACCTTTCACAAAAGAAGAAGAAGAAGGAATTCTAAGCATAATAGTTGAAAGGCATAATACATAAATAGGCCCTTAAACGTGGTTTCAGCTGGCATGTATGCCCTTCAACTCTGGGTGTGCACAAGTAGGCACCTTAACTTATATAAAGTTGAACAAGTAAACACAAATGCTGACGTGACAATGAAAAGTTGGAAGGCATACTTGCCAGCTGAGGCCAAGTTTAAGGGCTTATTTATGTATTATGCCTAGTTGAAATTAAAGTGTCAAGCAAGACCTGAATATATGTAATTAAAGGATCCTGATCTTAGGTGTTTTGATTTACACTTTAATCCGTCATAGTAGTTTAATTTATAAACGGCAATCGTGCAAAAGAACATTTACACTATATATCGTGTCACTCAAAAAATATCTCTGGAATTTATATTCTTAAAATAAAGCAGGTTATTTGCTGCAAGTACAACAGACAAAAACTTGATAATGTATATTTCTTTTACGTTATCGATGTATATAAATGAAACTCGATTGGAGATATTTTTATAGGTTAATTTCTCGGTGATATAAATATAAAAGCAAGTTATAATTCAGATAAATAGCAAAGAATATAAAGAAATGGATTAACAGGTCTTCACTGGATCTTCAGTTGGTGGCTAAATTAGTTTATCACTGGATCTTATGTTCTTGTTGATTGTTCCGTTTCATGGTAAGACAATAATTTTTTCAACCAAAAGATTTTCCAGCTATTGTTCTGGATGCTTGTTTTATTTAGCAAGATTTTGGCCCTTTTTGGTGCTGCAAATATGTAAGGATGAATCAGATAGTAATTAGGGAGTTTAACCATGATTTGAGGGGTTGCTTTAGTTAAATAAGTGCTGGCCATTAGATTTAAAAATGTCCAGATGTCAAAATCTTACCTATGCACTGGACCAACTAGAGAAGGTGACCATTGATGGCTTTGAAGAGTGGGTAGGTAGGGGCTGGGAGAATTTATTAGCCTAGAGTTATGTCTTTACTAGTCAATATATCCGCGCTTTGCGGGGTAAAAAGAGAATTAAAATCTAACTAAACTGTTATTTGAATTATTTTATAATGAAAACAACTTTTTAAATTGAAAAGCAACCTAAAGACATAAGATTGATCAAAATACAATTCAATTTTTTTTATATAATTAACTTTTATAAAAAGTACCGAATTTATCTGATAGCAAACTTAGGTAGAAAAAAGGTGAAACTAATGAAGTAGGAAGAAAGTTTTTCTTTTTAATTCAAATTCACCTTGACTGGTGAATCTCCTATATTAATATAAAAGCAACAAAGCAAGAGCAAGAGGTATGTGGATCTAACCTCTTCGAAGCTATATAAGAGAATGGACAGACCCACCTCGTAGGAAAAAGGTTTAACTTCAAAAATTAAGATCAAGATACATTATCTTCTTATGAAGGATTTTCTAATATATTTGAAAATGTTTCAATCTAAACTAAATGAAAGGATCGAAAAATGTACTTTCTTGTCCTAATTTCAAAGTATATGTCAATCTAAATTAAAGGAAAAGTTTAGAACACCTCATACAGATAGAAGAAGGAATAAGGCAAAAGGGTTTACAAAAAGAGAGAACTCACCACCTCAATCAATAAAAATAAAAAGGTGGCCGAGTTTCATAACATTTTTTTTACCCCTACTGTATAAATTTCTTATCCAAGAAAAAGAACTCATTTGAAACCAACAAAAATTCCCAATCGGGAGGGGCAAGGTCTTTTTTTAAAAGCATTTTCCCCCTTAATTAGTTGTCCATTAACATAGCAAGTGACAAACAAACACAAATATAAAAACTCTGAGGAGGCATAGATTTACTGGATATAACAGTCTTGATCCCATCATGACTCGCCTCTAATAAACCCACCAATATAGTTAACTTTCACTGTTCTCAAACCATAAGCTGATTGAGCAAAATATATAGAAAATAAGAGTAAACCTAGAAGCATCTAATTCAAAGCTTCACATAGAACCCCTCTGTGGAGAAAGAAAGCAGTTCGGTTTGGTAAATATTATCTGCATTGAAACGTTAGCACTAAGTTACGTTATAAGATATTAGAATCGATTGACTATTTGACATTCAAACTTGACTTGAAAATGTCTAAAGACTACTAAATATGGAAAGGAGAAAATAAGCAAAAATATTCAAAGTTGTATTTAAACGCTCTTGGACTAAAAGAATAAAAGGAGAATTTCTTATGTAAACATGACCTTCAAAGGCCCTTTTCCCTGTATTAGAAAAGACACAATTTTTTTGAAGAAGACTAACAATTATATGAGTCTTTCGTGTTCTTAACAACATTCTTGACTCTCATTTCGCAATCATGACAAAAAAAAATTTACTTTTATTATCGAAAAGAGGGTTCAAAGAAAGCAAAAAAAGAAAGTTCCTTGCAGACCCTTGCATGTTTTTTTTTTTTTTTTTTTAAAACAAAAAAAAAATTAGAATGAACTAATATAACATACGGACCATGGGAGATGAACATCAACCATTAGAGTGAAAGCTTTCAAAGAAATTCAAAAGAAGCTAACAATTACTGCAATAGGGTTTTCATTTTCAGTTGTCCAATGGAAAAAAAAAAAAAAGTAGAATCAAGAGATATGTGTGGAAACCAAAAGCAAAATCGTCAAACAACGGTAGATTTTGAAAATTGTACCAAAAGAATAACTTTTTGCGAATTTCTGATGAATTGATATATAATGACACAACTGAATCAGCAAACTCACTGACGGATTGATAAAGAAAGGAACTACTAAATCAACAAATAGAGCAACCTAAAATCAATTCTCTTTTTAAAAGGCAAAGAAACAACACTTAGTAGGAAAGCAATGAGCAATTAATATATGTTATCAGGCGATGTCCTGGTAAAAGAACTTGAACTTGCAGGAAAGCAACAATTGGAGACAATACCGAAATATCAATTTAATTATAAATTGACAATAGGGACAATGTTATAACACCAAAAACAATAATCCCAATTATTTACTAAAAACAGTAGCTTCTTCGTAGAGGCAGTTAAACATCCACCTTGAATGACAAATGGAATTTAGATCAACAATAATTGTTGCTGCTAATGGATTTCATGTTCTTGACGTCACCGATGTCACATCCGAATAATGCATCTATCTATATATATATATATATATATATATATATATATATATATATATATATATATATATATATATATATATATATATATATATTATGTGTGTGTGTGTGTATGAACTGATCAGTTCAAGGGAAAAACAGAACTATCCCTAAAAGTAAGAAAAGAGAGGGAAAAAACCTGCACGACTCTAAAAAACCCATTTGTTGCGTTTTTTAGAGTCTATATCTTGGAAATCTGAAAACTTGGGGAGGGATTCTCTTATCAGGTTATGGTTCAAGGGTTGTGGAATTCGGCTTTCTCGGAATCTTATTCATTGCAGCAAAAAACGTTTCCTCTTGTGGGGGAGAGAGCAACAGAGGCGACCATAATTAAAAATAGCTATTCTTCAACTACTATATCTCCTCATCAGTATACTTTGTAACATTTTGTTTATCACGATGTCATCCACTAATTGATGTAATAATCAATCTCCCATGTAATAGCAGTCTGGACCATTTTCTTGTTTTGATTTATGATTGTAGTTTAACATTGTAGTGGTGTGGACCATTTTCTTGTTTTCATTTGTGATTGTAGTTTAACGTTGTAGTCAGAGGCGGAGCCAAGCAGAGCTTAGGGGGATGAACAATTAAACAGAAAATTACACCTTTTATAAATGCGGATTATTTTGGGTACGAAACAAAAAAAAATGCTAAAAAATACCGGCAGTTCTTATTGTTGGGTTTGAACTCAAGACCTTTCTTTAAATTTGAACCCACTAAGCCATCTTCCCTATGCTTCATCTCGGTTCAAGTGGATTCAAAGTATACGTATATGAATAGTCATCAGAATTTTACCTGCATAAAATTCAAAAAATTTCAATTAAGTGGGTTCATTTGAATCATCTTGACACTTACTGGGTCCGCCCCTTGGCGAGGGTGGGATGGTTAAGGGGTGGAGGATTGGGGGCGTTGGGCGAGGAGGAGACAATGAACTTGGAATGTCACTTATATTTGTCTGTCACAAAATTGTCTGTCAGATGAGGAATTCATTTTAGGAATGGAAACTACTCAACTCATGTTTCTTTATCTGAGTCGGTATAGCAATAGGAGTTGATAGAGACTACTTATGTTAATATATTGATCTTGCACATGTTTTTTGTTCATATCTGGTAGTCTGGTGCAAAGGAGCCCGGAACTTTTTTAACGCAAAAAATAACGTTTGGAACCAAATTAACCCTTTAAAAAAAAATAACCAAACTAGGCTTCACGCATAGAATCTGTGCGTGAAAGGGCCAAAGTGTACATTTACACTTTGGTGCTTTACCACGTCATTCTGCAATGCGTGAAGGCGTAACAAAACCCACAGAAACCTCCCATTTCCAACATACTCTTCTCTTTCATTTCCTCCATTTTCATCCTTTCAACACACTTTTGCACTCCCAAAAACATGTCTCAAAGTTTTGAAACTTTAAGGTTTGCTATACAACCCGATATTTGTGAATGTGGTTATTACTGTAAACTAAAAACATCAAAGACCCAAGATAATCCAGGTCGCCGTTTTTGGCGTTGTAAAGTGCCCGAAGTAAGTGTTTTTACATTTTTGAGTGTTTTTTTTTTCACGTTATCCACATATTTTACTTTAAAAAATTGATTTTCTTGTAATGTTTATAGGATATGGGCGGTTGCAAACATTTTCGGTGGGAAGATAGCATTCATGTGGATAAAACAGTGGCGGCGAAGTTTAAAAATTCACTTTTGATAGAGATACTGCGACTTCACGTATCTCTAGAGATACCGCTAAGTTGAACTCGCAATTTAAGCTTGTGGAAGCTGAAGAAAAAATTGAACTTTTGGAGGTCCTGCTCACTAGTTTCGAAAAAAAAATGAATTTTGCTCAAGGCTAACCTTAGAGACGCTCAACACAAGAAAATAGCTTTGAAAGAAAAACTTAAATTGCAGAAGATTATTTGTGCTATCTTGTTGTTGTTTATTATTTATATGTATTTTGTTTATTAAGTTTAATATTTCTATGGATTATGTTTTTTACTAGTTGTACCTTTTCCCCTATAATGTAATCCGCACCCTTTATGTACTAATTTATTTGTGTTTCTTTGTTAAATTGTCAATTAATAATAGAATTTAACAATAAAAGCAAATTAAAAACATGCCAAACTAATTCAAATTGATGACTTCATCATAAAATAAAAATACAAATTAACGACCTTAGTCCGAAACTTAAATGACCCATAATCTAAGACAGTGAGCCTAAATAGACCCTAATCGTCATCAGAATAGAAGTCTTCAATATCGTCCTCAGACCGATATTGGAAGTCTCTTAACACACATCTTTTTTCAGTAGATGTTAGTTCTCTACCGGTTGATGATGCTTGTTCTTCGGCCAACTTTAGCATGTAAAATCTACAACGTCTTGCCAGCATTCTGTTGTTTTCTTTTCTAATCCCTTGTATGGCAAACTCGCAAGTTTTTGGATCTAATCGAGGCATGGTTATTGAGTACCTTGTTGGGATTGGAGCATTGAAATTTTCCAAGTCACGAACAAGACGTTCTGATTCGGCAAGCCGATGTAACCATTCTCGGCGCTGAATATTTCACACTGCAGAAATCATCATTGCGCTCTATGAGGATTCAGTTCGTCTAGTTTGAAATCACTGTTATCACTCGAAAAACTGCTATGATTTGAACTCTCATCATCACTGCTATTTGGTTCTTTTGGAAGGAGTAAAGACCAAGCTGCGTTTTTACTACTCGATATTGAATACGTTGTAGTCTAATAACAAAAGAAAGAGCTACTTATATAGTTGCAAACTCCCAAGTACCCTGGGGGGAGGGGAGGGTCTTTATGACCCTACCTACTTACCTTATTATAAGAAAAATATTAATCTTCATCGGACATTTCACATTCCGAATATCACTTAGATCTAAATCTTGTGTTAGATTGTACACCATATTCTACCCTATGGTAACGTATTTGCATCCGATTGTTCTCTTCGCGAAAATGATTAAGAGCAAAATTAAACTCTTGTGGAGTTCCACGAGGCATTGACATAGCACATTTTTTTGGGCGTTTAAGCCCTACTGAAGCTAACTTTTGCTCCAGTGCTTTAGCCTTCCTAACACGCCAATTCCACTCCTCTCTCATTGTTTTGTTGTATTCTAGACTGAATCTTTTGTTAGGGTTATTTGAGTAATGAAAATCATCATCATCTAGTTCCCATGTCCTACCCATTGCTTCAAATATGTTTGCTGGGGTAAAACATGTAATAAAATCAAGATTACCAAATTAGGTGTAGAATGTCATGACAACTCGTTTTAAAGTGAATACTAGTTGTTTGTCCATCATGTTATGTATAGTACTGCATTTTTTGACCATTTTATTTGAATTTAATTCATATTGCGCAACATTTTAATGCGCAATATAACATGATTTGACAACACATCATGGTTGAAAATTACAGCTTTTTAGGACCGATTTGACAACACATCATGCATGCCAATTTCAACTTTTTTATGACACCCATGCTTGATTTGACAATACATCATGCATGCCAATTTTGACTTTTTTTATGACACATAAAGGACCGATTTGATAATACAATGCTGCATCATTTAACCGTTTTATTAGACATTAATTCATATTGCGCAACATTTCAATGCGCAATACAAGTGTATTTATGCCCCATCCTTGATTTGACTACACGCCATGCATGTCAATTTCAGCTTTTTTATCACACATTTTGACCGTTTTATTTGAATTTAATTCATATTCCGCAACATTTCAATGCGCAATATAACATGATTTGACAACACACCATGGTTGAAAATTACAGCTTTTAATCACACATAAAGGATATGGGGGAGTTTAAGATTGATGACTCAAACAAATTGGTATGGAGGATGGTTTGTAAGCGAAAGACTCAAGGCTGTAGGTGGTTGCTTCGGGGAATTGTTAAGCCTGATGGTCTGTGGGAAATCACAAAATTCCACCCAAAGCACACTTGTGATATGGGACAAAGTCAAGCAGATCATTTTAATTTGGATATAAACCTGATTGCTCATGTGTTACTTAAAGACATTGAGGAAACTCCAAGATAACTTATCTGACCTAGTACATTATATATCTTATAGCAATTAGAATATCATTGCTAAATGTTGTTTGTTTAAACTTATGCAGGATGCCCATCAAACCTTGTATTAGCATGGTCCACTCCAAATATGGTAAAACCATAAGCAAGAGAAAGGGATTTCTCGGGCGTAGACGTGCTTTGAGATGATCTTTGGAACTTGAGAATCCTCTTTTAAAGGCGTTGGGGTATATGGCGGCTCACAACATGCTAATCCCGGCAATGTTGTACAGTGGTGGCTTTTAGAGGGCAGAATTTTTGACTTCGTCTTTTGGGCATTCAAATCAAGTATTGATGGTTTTGCTCACTGTCGGAATGTGATATCGATAGATGGGACGCATGTATATGGCCGATATGACATCAAGCTCCTAATTGCATTAGGTATGGATGCCAATGGGTCAATATTCCCTCTTGCTTTCGCAATTGCCGCCAACGAGAGCAACGAGACATGGGGGATGTTCTTGACTTATCTGAAGACTCATGTTATTAAGGGTCGTCAAGGCATATGTGTCCTATCAGATCGTCATAAAGGCATAATGCACAATATGCGTACTCTGGAAGGGTGGCAACCTCCACATGCTTACCATCGATATTGTTTAAGGCACTTAAAGGCTAATTTGCAAACAAAGTTTGGAAATGGCCCGTAAAACAAATTGATGTGGGGGGTGAAATGGCAAAGATCAACAAAGAAAATGGGCGACAAAAATGGAGCTGCTAAGGGTGAGTGAAGAGGCATATGTTTGGTTGATGAAATTAGAAGTTGAAAAATGGACGCTTTATGCTGACAGAGGAAGGAGATGGGGCATGCTCTGCTCACAACGAACTCGGAGTCTTTCAATGGACTCTCAAATGCGCTGGGGACTACCTGTCACCGCAATGGTAAGACTAACTTTCAAGCAGGTCGTGGAGCTGTTTGCGGATAGGACAAGGCAGGCCAGAGCCATATTATTTGAGGACGGAACATGGATGCCAAGGCCCTACAAAAAGAGGGAGCACCATAGAAGAAAAGCAGAGGGTCACCAAATGACCGAGTATGACGTCGTTCAACAAGTGTATGAAGTTAGAATGGGTTATTACGACGTAAAGGAGGAAACAAACATATCGTTACTGAGAGTACAAGATCATGCACTTGTGGTAAGTGGAAAACGTACCACATGCCATGTTCTTTGAGAGAATGGCCAGAAATGTAACTGATTATGTGGCGGGGGAATATAAGGTCGTAAATTACCTTAAAGCATATTCCGGCCACTTCCATCCCCTTGGTAATCAAGCTTATTGGCCAGCCGCGCCGTTTTCTATGGTTGCGAACAAGAAGCATATCCGTAAATTGGGAAAAAATAAGCTAACCCGTTATCCCAATCAAATGGATGTTAGCGAAAAGACTTACTCTCGCAAATGCTCGACATGTTAGCAATTTGGGCATGATAAGCGTTCATGTGGGCAAAACTCCTGTGGTGGCAGCACATCTGGAAGTAGAAGAGTGTCTAGAACTTGATTTTTTTTTTTTTAAAGTTTATTGTAATTTAATGATGTATTTCGTTGCTAATGGAATGAAATATTTTTCAATTATTATGAACCTCTCATATTGGATGAATTATTTTTAAATATTATATTTATTTTTGCACATTCAAAACGTGCGGATTAGACAATACAATAACAATTATTCCGACGTTTTGAAACGTGACTAATCTTCGACCACAGTACGAAAAAAACTTAAAGATAACAAGTTTCCAAACTTACTTCGAGGCACTTTACAATCCCTAAAACAACGATCCAAACATATATGTATAGTTGATATAATGTGCCGACATTATTTGACGCTAAAAAAAATATTAAGTTCTATATAAAATATTTATATTCCGGTATTTTGAAACGTGACAAATCTTCGGTCAAAGTACGGAAAAAAGCTTAATTTTGAGTTTGATTTCCAAAGAATAAAGATTGGGTGATTTCCAAAGAATAAAGGTTGGGGTCGGGGGAAAGAGGATTTCACGCACACAATCTGTGCGTGAAGCCTAGGTTTTTTTTATTTATTTTTTATTTTTTAAATGGTTAGTTTAGTTCCAAAAGTTATTTTTTGAGTTAAAAATAATCCGGACTCGGTGCAAAGTCTATTTGAGATTGATAACTTTGAACCTTTTAAATTGTCGTATGAATTTGCAATTTACATTCTATTACCTAGTCATTGTATATTTGTATTATATAGATATTAGGCCAAACCCATCGATAAAGCTTTTGTGGTTGTAAAACTTCTTTCAAAGCACCTAAAAAGTGGTTATTATTTTAGACACTTCGGGTGGGCCATTCTATTCCACTTAGACACTTTTTGCCGTTATCGGAGCAAAACCAACACCGATCGTCTCTACGTGGATTAAGTGGCCAATTAAATTGTGACAGCTCATTTAAATTGTGTCAACTCAATTAAATTGTGCCAACTCATTTTAATTGTAAATTCACTAATTTGTAAATTCGTGGAGTTTTGACCATTAAAAATTGGGGCTTTTGAGCTGGTTGGATGTGCAATGAGGTGGCGCCCCCTTTGGTGTTGGTTTTGCTCCAATAACGGTGCAAAAAGTGTCTAAGTGGAATAGGAATGGCCCACCTGAAGTGTCTAAATGGAACAAGGGTTACTTTAGGTGCTCATGTGAAAGAAGTGGACGACCACAGGTGTCTGTCGATGGATTTGGCCTAGATATTATCTCAGTTTATCAGCAGTGTCAGAGTAATATTTCATTCTTACAATTGTCAATTGGATGAGCAATGGCAACTTTAGAATCATTATATTATCTGTCATGGTGCCATCATGTAAGCAAAAGACAAAGCTAAAAAGACTGTTCTTTATTAGGCTTGTGCATAGCACAGACACAGCATAGTTGGTGTTTTTCTAAAAATTAAAAGTTGCACATACTCTCTCCATTCCGAAATAAATGAATTTTTGGAGTAGTTGTTTTATTTGGGTTTAGTTTGTTTATAATGATTGAAATTATAAATCTGGAAAGTATATAGAATTTTTACAATATTAATATACTTTAGTTGATTGTAGCAGATTACTTAATCAGAAAATTGCAGAAGGAAATGGTGAACATGACCCTTTATAATTTGAGTAGAAGAAAGTAATTCTACAAAAGTCTCATGTATATTATATTAAGATCTTTTCTGCTTCAACACAAATATGTCTTGTAAAGAAAAATATAAATTAAAAATAAATTTATAAACAACTACAAAATCAATTGACTCTGCTATTACTAGATGGGAAATCAAACCTTTAGTTACTTTTATGTTTTTAACTTCTCCAACTCAAAACCACGTGCATTGCATTGCTCAAGCAAAAACTCTCTTTATTCACCATTTTTTTTTTTTGACAAAATCTCCTATTATCTAGGTATAGCTAAATCCTAAGTTTTTAACCTTTTACTGGATATCTGTTATCAAATCTTCCAACATTTGACGAGTGATATTCCTTTTCTCTTTCACTTTCTTGATCCCTTATTTAATGAATTTCTTATTTGAAAAAGAGTTTAAATTTTGTACTGTCAGTAGATAAAAAAACTTACAACATCAGGTAAATTAAAACCCTATTTGATATATTTAAAAGTAGAATCCTAGCTGTACTCTAACTAAAGTAGTTACTATTTCCTTTTATAACATAGATCAAAATTTGAATTTTCCATATTTTTTCTCTCAGCAAATCTTCAAGGCTCGAATTTCTCAAATATTGTTAAATTTGGAAGAAGTGATTTTCATGCTTCAATATCATTGTTGACCTTGGGAAGCTTGATAATTTCTGCTTTAAGGGCTAGTAATTTGCTGTCAGATGTTTTTTATTTTTCTTCATGACTGCTATGCTAATGAATATTAGCTTTTCCTTCTTCTTTTCAATTAATTAAGAAAATCAAAGTTACTGAATCACATAAAAATCTGTATCAAAATTTAATGTGCTTCAATCAAATTGAGAGAGGGGGACGGGGTAGAAAGACAAGCAAATTAAAGAAAGATATTTAATTTTTTTTTTTTTTTTAAATGACAAGTAAGAAAGATGACATGAAGAAAGAGTTTTGGAGGAGAATCTGAGTTGGACTGAAAGTTGAGACGAAAGAAAAGTGGGTAAAAACTTTCCGCACGGAGTGTTTATATCAAATCAATACAATTTATCATGTTTAAGTAATTTTATGAGAATACATACATTAATCAATCATGGTTAAGTTATAGTTGTATATATTCAAACACATGTCAATATGTCATATGTAATTGATTTGGTGTAAACAGGTCTGGAACAATACAATAGTGTAGGAAATTTTTAATTTTAGAAGCAAAGGAAAAAGGTAATTTGGAAATTGAGAAAAAAAAAAAACTAGAAAAGAAGGACTAACCTGCAATAGTAGGTCAATTTACATGATGGTGTAAGTTTTTTTTACACTAACGATGCACAAAACTTAGCCCCCGTTTGACCATAAGAATTATTCACTTTATTTCGGAATTTTTTTTCACTTTTTTCTGGAATCAGCGTTTGATCATGAGAATTCTGAATACAACTTGAAGTTGTATTTCGGAATACCAAAAACTCAAAAAACTTATTTTTAAAATAAATTTCACTTTTTTACAATTACATTTCACCAAAAACTACAATTTTAAAAATTATAGCCAAACACAACTCCAACTCTAAAATTCCAAAAAAATAATTTTTTTTTTTGATATCTATAGACAAACGGGGCCTTAAACTCTTTGAAAATATAGAGGTCCAAATTGACACAAAAAATAAAGTTCAAATTTGCTTCATATTCTGTGTTACTACCTCCGATCCAAAATAATTGAGATTTTATATTTGGGCATATGGATTAAAAAATTCACTTACTTCTAAAAATTAAGACATGTATTGACTAAAATATCCTTAATTAAGAGGGACTTTGAAATCATAACAAATATTAAATTTATTCAATTGAATTAAGAATATTTTAAGGGTAAATTTGAAAAAAAAAATTAAATACTTTCTTAATAAACTAAAAGTTTCAATTATTCTAGATCAACTTTTAAAGGCTAAATCCATAATTATTTTAGACTGGAGGGAGTATATCGTTGAATGCATTGTGTCCATTTAAAGTCTTCCTAAATAGAGTACAATTTTATGTGCTCCACAGTCCTTACGCAATCAAAGTACGCCAACAAAATTTGAAAAACCAATCATGCTTACGTTGACCCTGATTTAGTCCTTATCTAAAAGCTGTCAAAAGTACAGTGCTGAATGTAATTAACAATTTAAATTAGTAATACTTATATTTTTCTTAATTAACTAGTTTACTATAAAAATTACTTTTTCTATTCTAATACACTCTAGTATTAATTTAATACAACAAACCAAAATAGTCAATAAAAGTTAATGTCAGTGTAACTAATTCGGGCATAATTAGTCCCAACATTACTAATGCCAATATTACTAGTACACGCTGCTCAGTATTATTGAAAATTTTTGTAGAGGCTCAACCAATAAAAATTGTATGAGGAGTCCATTATATTTTTGCCACATGAATATGTGGACCCATTTATATATTTAAAGCTATAAAATAAAGCAAAGAAGAAAGAGAAAGTGAAGTTCTGAACCAAATTAAAAGTGGATTGTTGATTCACAAAAAATTGAGTTAATAAATTATAAAAAAATGCATTGAAAGTAAGTGGATTGTGGGGTCCACTGTTTTCTTCAATGCTCATTTCTACCAAAGTACCAGACGTTTCTCTTCTTGAATATGTGAACCACCATTAATTTTGCTAGCGGGAACCATTATTTAGAATGAAAACAGTACTAAATTTCTATATTGATATTATTACCATTTGCAAATAAATTCTATTTCTATGTTGACAAAATTTTCAAACAAGCATGAAGGTTATATATGCAGCCATGATGGATATGTAAAGGTCACAACAAGCATGAGCACACTGTAGATAGTTCTATAAAAAATATAAGAACATTGTGCTTACAAGCTATGTATAAAACATTTTATATTGATGAGATATATATGTACAAAATAAGGTTCATTGATGAGAAACTTCTCTTTTTTTTCAAATTTTGGCAAGAGAAGGTGGTTGTACAGATCCAAACAATGATAAAAAGAAAATGATGACAAAAAGTTGATAGATTTATTACATTTAGAGCACAAAATTTGCTGTTCTAGAAAAATAAATAAAAAAGTTGATAGATTTATTACATTTAGAGTAGAAAATTTCTTGTTCTTGAGAATAGCTATAGTCTCTTTGGGAAAGAAATCTTTGGTGAGGTGTGGTCAGCAAAGGAGGGAAAATGAAACCTCCATTTCTTTTGTACGATGCATTATTTTGTCATCTTTCATTTTCACTAGTTCATTTGTAACGATGGCCCACATATTCATGTGGCAAAAAATATAATGGCTCGCTTACACAATTTTTGTTGATTGAGCCTCTACCATGGCTAAATTTTTCAGTACCACCAAACGATTCTTACAAACTTGGCCGATAAATTTCAGAAAGATTAATACGGATACATTTAAAACGTGTATGTATTTTTTATCACTATCTATAAAACACCAAGTTATCCACATGAACCAAAAACTACACTTCTAAGTCTAAATTTTTTTCAATCTTCTCTTCCACTGTCACCATGAATCAATTCTTCAAGAATTCAAGATTGGTTGGTAGGGTCTTTCATTTCAGTAAAATAAACCAAAAAAATACTCAAAGGCCTCACCAATTTTGCAATATTTTTGAGTCTTGGAGATCTATGGAAGGTCTTGTTAAATGTGATGCAAATTTTGTTCCATTGACACCCTTAAGTTTCTTGGAAAGAGCAGCTAATGTTTTTAGGGATAGAACTAGTGTTATTTATGGGGAAAAATTGAAGCATAATTGGGAAGAGACTCATAATAGGTGTGTAAAGCTTGCTTCTGCTTTGGTTCACTTGGGGATTTCTCGTGGTGATATGGTAAGATTTTTTGTGCCAACTCCTTTGTGGAGAAATTTTCATTTTTACTCACTTTGTTTTTATTAATGTGACATAGTTCTACTCGGCACAAAATTTTAAGAAATAAAGACTGATTGAAATTTGTCGTCTTAAACTTAGAAATGACTTTTCTGTGGCTATAAAAGCAAGGATAGAACTAAGAGCTCGTTTGGTAGGACGTCTTAGCTAAAATAATCATGGTATTAGATGTGGTATTATTTTATACCATATTTGGTTGACATTTTGGGGCATGTATAACTAATACATGAATTATTTAATACACCAAAGTGTGTATTATCTTATCCACTTGTATGGGATAACTTATCCATGGATAAAAAACTAAAATGACAAAATTGGCCTTGTTTTGTTCCAAGAAACCTATAAAGGCCAAGCATCTAAGGATATAATTGTAACAAATTATTTTTTAAGTTTTAAAAATAAATAAATATTCAAATGGTATCTTTTGTATTCAATTTTAGTGCAATGAACCAAACACCCAACAAAAATAATCCTTGTATTACTAATCCATGTATTACTAATCCCTACATTAATAATCCCTGCGTTATTAATCCATGTATAACTTGCTTTGAACCAAAACCATTGGTATTACTCTCCTTGACTTCTTGATGTGTTTATTCTTTATAGGGCAAAAGTGCAAATATACCCCTCAATTTTACGATTTAGAGTAGACATACTCCTCGTTATAAAAGTAGTATATAGATACCCCTGTCGTTACAAAATGGTGCAAATATACCCATGCCGTTACAAAATGGTGCAAGCATACCCTTTAAAAAAATAAGTCTACCCATTTTTTTAAACGAACTAGACCCGACACACAAGAAAAAAAAATCACCATGTGGCTTTAGAAAAATATGTGTACTAAAAAAAAATATGTAGATTTTATTTTAAAGTCACGTGATATTTTTTTTAATTAAAAAATAACCTAAATGATTTAAAAAAAAAAATCTCGTCAGCGAAAAGGGTATATTTGCACCATTTTGTAACGGCAGGAGTATATATACACCACTTTTGTAACGAGAGTTATATCTGCTCTAAATCGCAAAGTTAGGGGTATATTTATACCTTTGCCCTTCTTTATATTTTGAATTAAAATTCTGACTTTGCCAATTCTTCTAGGGTCCCATTTAGAATTGAGCTAGTCTCATTTGACTTTTGAGAATTTACATTTTGTTTGACTCGTAATCTTGAAATTTATGGTCTTAACTTAGACATGTCATTCTATCGCTATAAAAGCAGAGGCGTTTGTTCCGGTATAAATAGACATTATCTGCTCTTCTACCGTGAGAGGAGCTGATTGGAATTGTTTAAGAAATTCACATAATCGTTAACCTCTTTTCAATTGATTTAAGGAGTATCTTTATCAAGATCAAAAGCAAATTGTGCAAAGACTTTCTAATTCCACGAATTGTGCTAGTTTTAATTTTAATTACTTGTTTCATGACTTTTTTTTTCGTTGTGGACCCCACTTTGTGTCATTTGAGAAGTTCACCAATTATTTTGCTATAATTTGACTCGACACAAAATTTAAGAAAGAAAGAAATACTTTTGAAATTAGTGGTCTTAAACTTGACAGGACATTTTTGTGGCTATAAAAATACGCTATTAAGAGTGAAATGAGAAATTTAATGTTAAAAATTATTTTCAAATATAGAAAGTTGCGATGAACGGACTAGAAAGGAATACGGAAAGAGGGAAGTGGCTATGAATTGTGAGAAGGAATTCAGGGGCTAAGGGTTATGTCGATTTCTGTATTGTTTTTTTCCGAAAAGGGTCAAAAATACCCCTGAACTATCCAAAATAAATCACATATACACTCCGTTTGCATTTGGGACCAAATATACCCTCACCGTCACTCCAAGGGACGACATATACCCCTCATGTTAACATACTTGATTATATGCTGACAGGGCGGTCCACATGGAAAAAAATTTTCCACATGGACATCCACCTAAGCTAATAACCCGACCCACCTATCATCTAATTAAAGGGGTAAAATTATTTTACCCCTCATTTCACACTTCTACACCTAACTCGAAATTAGAACCATAATTTTCAAATCCATCTTCCCCATTGATTCTCCAAGCTAAAATTAGTGTATGTGATTCCTCGCCCGTGCTCTCATGACCAGGAAAAAAGCAAGAAGCACGACAGAAAGAGTCACATTAGTCGAAAATCAGGAAAAAAAAAAACCTATCTTCCGCAGCTCTTGGATTCTTTTCTACTGCAACAAAGTGTAGTGGTCTACTAAAGATTGAACTGATGACCCACTACAAAATGAAGAAACGGAACATATAAAATCCACCAAACAATATTTACAATTTGAAAATTCAGTTAGAATCACATATGAAGATGACCCGTTAGGATTAAGACACAACATTATTATATGTATAGAGAGCATATGGACGCCAACCAGCACCTGATGAAGGTACAGAGCAGCCATGGCAGCGTCAATACTCTACCCAACATTGTACACATGAATGTAGTCTTTATTATAATTGTTCATCTTTTCCGGTGCAACAAACCACCAGTATCATATAAAAGGCCTGCCATAATGGCATTGATTTTACATCATTTCTCAGCTAAATTTCAATTGAATGCATCAACAAAATAAAATAATCCAAGAGAACTGTGATGGACTTTAATGGAATATGAATTAAAGCCTAAAGCTAAACTTGCAATCACTATTCCTAAAGACAGGGACTGCCAATATCCACGTGGATGTCCATGTGGAATTTTTTTTTCCACGTGGACTGCCCCGTCAGCATATAACCAAGTCTGTTAACATGAGGGGTATATGTGGTCCCTTGGAGTGACGGCAAGGGAATATTTGGTCCCAAATACGGAGGGTATATGTGGTCTATTTCGGATAGTTCAGGGCTATTTTTGACCCTTTTCCGTTGGTTTTTTCCCTCTTCAGTCTGTTGTTATATACTTTTCTTCCATTACAGGAGGAACTGAAAATTTGTGGTGGGAGCCTGTCTTTTTATTGTTGCACATTAATCATTAAGACAGAGAATTAGCAAGATCTATAACTAATCAATTACTTTGCAAAACTAGTTGGTTGTTCACTATTGATACTAGGATTTAAGTAATGAACATCGACAATGTAAAGAATTTTTAGACTTCCATTGTTGTTTAACATGTAATAGCAAGTAAGTTTCCTTTCAAATTAGTTTATCTTATAAGTATCTGATTGCGTTAGAATATTTCTTCACTGTCAGTGCATGAAGTTAAACTCTTGATCCTTAGGCTCGATAATCTACCTCATAGATTTAATGTGTGTCTCAAATTTGTTCTGGTTTATGCCTTCTGAAATAGCCAAAATTATGGATCCCCTTCTTTTATCATTTGCTTTTTCACTTTCCAATCAACTTTCTTAAGTTATTAAGTTACCAATTTAGTGATATCAAGAACCTACATTATTTACTTCCTCATTTTTATAGACTTGAACCTTTTTCTGTAGGTTGCCACACTAGCCCCAAATGTACCGGCAATGCAAGAGCTACATTTTGCAGTACCAATGGCTGGAGCCGTTCTTTGTACATTAAATACACGCATCGATTCAGCTATGTTATCGATACTTCTGATGCATTCTGAAGCAAAGGCCATATTTGTGGATCAACAATTTCTCGAAATTGCTCGAGGTGCATTAGCTCTTCTTGCTGACAAGAAACAAAAACAACCTCTTCTTGTCGTAATCCGTGAATCTGACTTTGACACGTACGATCTCGAATATGAAAGTCTCCTCAAAAGTGGGGATAGCGGGTTTTCTATAAAGTGGCCGAGAACAGAATTTGACGCTATTAGTATTAACTATACTTCTGGAACAACGTCGCGACCAAAAGGAGTTGTTTACAGTCACAGAGGCGCGTATCTCAATACTATTGCCTCGTTTTTGGTTCATGAGATGAGTTTGTTCCCCGTTTATCTTTGGACGGTTCCGAATTTTCACTGCAACAGTTGGTGCATGGTTTGGGGTCCTGCAGCAGTAGGTGGCACAAGCGTTTGTCTTAGAGACGTCTCTCCGAAAGACATATTCGAAAACATTTCTCTCTACAAAGTCACACATATGGGTGGGGCACCAACCGTCTTGAACAAAATCGTGAATTCACCCCCGTGTGATCTGAAGCCGCTTCCTCACAAGGTTAAGATAATGACAGGTGGTTCACCACCACCTCCCCAAGTCATTTCCAAAATGGAGGAGCTAGGGTTCGGTGTAAATCACACATACGGGCTTACAGAGACATATGGTCCAGGTACTTATTGTTTGTGGAAGCCCGAGTGGGATTCTTTGCCTCCTGACGAAAAATTTATGCTGAAAGCAAGACAAGGAGTACAACATCTTTGTTTAAAAGAAGTCGACGTAAGAGATTCTACCACCATGGAAAAAGTGCCGGCTGATGGTAAGACGATTGGAGAAATTATGTTTTAGAGGGAATACTGTAATGAGCGGATATTTAAAAGACACAAAAGCGACAGAGGCTTTTAGAGGGGGATGGTTTCACAGCGGTGATCTTGCTGTGAAACATCCAGATGGTTATATAAGTTAAGGACCGGTTGAAAGACATTGTAATTTCCGGTGGAGAAAACATAAGCACGGTCGAGTTGAATGTGTTTGTATAGTCATCCAGCAGTTCTTGAAGCAGCAGTAGTTGCAAGACCAGATAATCACTGGGGGCAGACGCCTTGCGCATTTGTGAAGTTGAAGGAGGGATTTAGTGTTGGCGATCAAGAAATTATCAAGTTTTGTCGAGATAATTTGCCTCATTACATGGCACCTCGGACAGTTATATTCGAAGATATTCCTAAATCTTCGACGGGAAAGATACAGAAAAATATCCTGAGGGAGAAAGCGAACGCCATGGCCAGTCTTTTCTAGAATAAAATGAAGCAGCAGTATTTGCTGCAAATCTCTATAACCTGTTGATTATTGGTAGTAATAACAACCCAGTTGTGTCTCTAAATTTATGTATGTTTTTCCCAGCAAATACTATATTACATAAATGAGAGTTGGGTGTACCAACAGGTGTACGAACAGGTGCATTATGAAAGTTCTAATTTTTTTCCAAGGGTTATCCTAAATTTGATATTATCCTCATGCCTTTCCATTAGACAAGTATATTCTATATTAGCAAACACGTGTACTGCACTTTTAACTAATAATAGAAAACAAAAAAAATGAAGTTTAAAGAACTCAACTCTCTCTTTCTTCTGCAGTACTCCACTCCTTCAAGCCCATCTTATTGTTCTGGTTAATTTGTCAACTTTCTTCAAGGCTTCTCCCCGTTTTTTTACTCTTTCAAATTAAGATTTTTTTTTTCTATTGATAGATTTGTGACGGTCGTGTGATTACGAGGCTTTAAATCGGGCTCTCGAACGGAAATGGAAGGCTAATGCATGCATGTATTTTTTGGGGGGTCTTCACTCTTGCAGAAATTCGTAATTCTCTCTATTTGTATCTGGTATGACCTTTCTGTTTTAACAGTTATTTATGCAATTGTTTTTCTATTTATTGTATTCTACTTATTTATAATCACAATTTTTTGTGTACAAGTTGGTTTTTATGGTTTTAAAATGGAGGCACAATCACTAATGTGCATATAAGTACAAGAGAGTTTATTAATAAGAACTTAAAGGTTGAAAGAAAAACATTCAAATTCTGGATTTGCTTTTGCTACATGGTACTTTCTAACCCCACAAGTATATGTACCGGGTAATTTTGCCCATCAAGACATATTAGATCGATAAAAAAGAAGTCACATAACATTTTTTTTAGCTTTCCTTGGATTTGAACTTTAGTTTCTCATAATTTCATTGCACTTCATTAACCACTAAACCACACCTTCGGGCTTTGGCTCCAAATAAGCCAAAGATCTTGTCCTTCTTTAGTAAGTTATCATTTTTTTTCCCTCATCTTCTCAATTTTGATTGCTTGTTTCCCTTTGATGTCTCTTCTTTCCTCTTCTGTGCCTAATCAAATATTGGTTAGTTTGTAAGATCATCAACCTCATAACAAAAAGTAGTCCATTCAACTTTTGTATTTGATTAAGAATTAGCCCTACAGAATCCGTTTTATTAAGTTCTTCACTTTAAGCTACTCTTTTATTTTATCCTAAAATCTGTATCCTGTTGAACAAATTTGTTGTCTAATTATGCTACTTCTTACCACATTCCTTGTTACATTTCTAAAACCTATATCAGAATAGGCGATGGTAGAAGGGTATAGAGGCATGAAGTAAGAACAACGACACCAATGTAACGAACCCATATTGTATTGATCAGAAAACATGGAGTTGAGTCTAGCTCTTTCATTAACTATGGAAAATTACAAAATAGAAAAGGGAGGTTCCAGAAAATAGCTTTATAGAACTAAACAACAACAATAAGACAAGTTCATTTTTTTTAAGCAAATCCACTAGGCGAGGTGCCTAGGGGAAGTTTTTTATTTATATAATAAAAGTGAAACACAAAGGAAAAGTACAAGCAAGGGAGCTAGGCCCTTACCTTTCTAATCCTATTGAGGCGTAAAAAACCTCTACTAACTAACATGCATGTAAAAAATAAGAAGAAGAAAGCACTAACTATTCTATGATCATCACAGAATTTATAACACACTCTATGATGATATGATAACTGATAATACTTAAATAGTGAAATATTTAAGCAAGAATACAGAGTCAGACCCTTGTTTTTTTGGAATTGTGAATTCTTCAAGGAGATGTAGCCCGATAAAAATCTGATTCTTCACCTTGTCTTCTTCTTCCAATAACTTCAAAATCTCTTAATACTTCATCAAATCTTCTTGGATCTATTGGACCTTGTTGATGTAGTTTAACCTTGTCTCCTTCTGTTTTGCCACTCTCATTGGCAGTTGCCTTAGAACAACCTCCTCAGACACTTTACCATCCCAACTATGTTTTCTTCCATGCGTCTTCTTTGTCTTGAATCCGCTTCTTTGTTGCCTAGGTGAAAGATCTCCATCCCTGCCACCTTAGCAAAGCATTCATCCAATATTTCATTCTCATCTTCTTCATCATATATATGTCAAAGCCCAAATCACCATCAAAAGCTTCCAAATGATCTTCCACTAAAGCTCCTGGCTCATACCTCTTGGCCACAATTCCAATAGGCTTCCTTTTAGTAGGATTATCCATAGCATTCAAATTTTTCAAACCGTGTGATACTAAAGCATGAAGAACATTAATAGGGATCAATTGAATAGTCGGAACACTTACATTCAAAGGTGCACTCATTTGAGCCACAAGCTGACCCACGACTAAAGTTGGAAGAACCATTGCATGGCTTGGTACAAATGCCGGGGCGACTGGACTCAACTTACTGCGTATTGAAGGGGATGAAGCCTGCTCATCCTCCTCCACTATGTCCGCCCAACTCTTCACACCTGTACTACCTTTTTGGTCACTCTTCGTTTCAACGTTATTGGTTAAATGTTCTGAAGCGGAGGCCACAATCATATCCATATCTTGGCCATTCTCTGTGGGCATTACTTGCTTCCCAGAGTCATTATGTTTCTCACCAAATATCTCCATAGACTGAGTAGGGATCTCAAACGCCGAAGTATCCAATGTGACCATCAACGGCTTCAAGATGGGGACGGGACAAACCAAACTTGCAACTTGTTGCTGCATTAGCATGTTTGCCAATTCCGGATGTGCAATATGACATTTAGCACATCCTGAAGTAGATTGGTGCTCCTCTCTACCTGAAAGAGCTTCAAAAGTGTTAGGACACACAATGTCTTTTGTTGCAATGCCTTGCTCCTTTGTCACGTTAAGTTCTTTGACAATTTGAGGACTGACAGATTGTTTACGTGAGACCACTATCTAGCCTTCACTTTCAGCATCATTCTAGCATTGTTCAAATCCATAGCCTGCTCGAAAATTGCTGAATTCCCAACTGCGACACCTGTATCACCAAATCTAGGCAACTCGTTGATTTTGGCCGATTTTACCACCTCTTGCACCTTTCCAACAAAAACCTCATGATTTTCATTGCTATTAAGAGAATGGACTGCCTCAAATTTACTATTTTTCGATGGACTACCCTCATTCCTTTTCGGATTAGGATGCAAATCTGGAGCAGCTTCCTTTCCAACCTATGAGCTTTCAGCGAGGTTTTTTGGACACCCTAGCCAATGCTCGACCTTTTGGAATATCCCCCATGCTAGATCCCTTTTATTGTTCCTTCTTAGTGTTTAGATAATCACGTGCATCTCCTTGCAATTTCTCAACCGAAGCTCCCTCAATCTCCATTGCCGTAACATCTTCTTTTTGAACCACTATATTTTTCCAATTAACAATCGGCACTTTTTGTCATCATGACCTTGGTGCTTACAATGGGTGCAATATTGAGGCAAATTATCATAAATGACCTCCCGAAACTCATCAATAATTTTGCCCATAACTTTGTCCACACTTTGAAGTTGAATACGATTCGGATGTTTGTCCAATAATTCGGGGATCACCCTAACCCTAGCCATGCTAGGTCTTGATCTTACTTGCGTGGCCTTATCCACAGCAATAGGCTTCTCGACTGATGAAGTAATGGAAATCAAAGATCTCTTAGTAAACAAATCAGTCGATAGGTTTGGAAACGAAATCCATATTGCCGAACGTGATTTGAGTCATGAAATAATTCCTCCCAATAGTCCGTGGAATGAATAATAGGTACGTGATATCTATTACGCATTAGTTGTTTAAGTGTAGACGTGGAGCACTTCCTAGGATATGGGAGATTGTATGCACCTATCTCATGGTTACGAGGGTTTAAGTTCATATCATGAGCTATGGAAGACTTTAGGACCAAGCAAATCAAAGAAAATAAGTTTGTCGAAAAAAAAAAAAAAAAAAAAAGTTGGCAGAATCAAGGATAGAATTTTGGGTCAAATTTGGAGGGGTATATCTTCATGTATATTAGGAGTTTTAAGGTGTTTCAAAATCCTAAAATGAAGTTCGTCGAGTCTAGTTTCCAACGCAACAACCCGCTCATCGATAGGACATCGGAGTAGAGAATTATGGACGTTACAATTTAGGCTGACAAAGCAGAAACAACACTGCTACAGTGCTGCTACAGTGCTCTACAGTGTTGCCGACTTTGAGCCACTATAAAAAGGTTAAAAACCCCATTTTTCTCCATCATAAACTTCTAAAAATTTCCAGAAAATTCAGCAAGCAAGAGACTCTTATATCACATAAAAGGTGAGGATTTTGAGTCAATTTCAAGTTACGGCGTATTAATCAAGGTCCGGACAACGTGTAGTCTCGTTTATAATTTCATTCTGTGTTGGAGTTGGCTTGGAAACAAAGTAAATATTGAAGATCTTGCTACTCTAGTAAAGATAAGGTATGAATCATTGAATCTCTCTCTTTATTAACGTTGATTTAGGAATATTTACGAGAATAAAATTTATAGTTTGTTGTGTTGATGTTGTTGGCTTATGGATTGAGGTTTGAAGAGAGTTTGGATGAAAATATACATATTTATCTTGTAGAATATTGAGGATGTTGTTGTTGATATTGTTGGTATTGTTTGGGAGTTGTTTTGGTATTTGGAGGAAGTAGATGATATAGGAGAGATCTTTGCCCAAATTTTCGTAACCCAAATTAGTCTTCAATAATTAGTGCTTATAAGTTGATGGAAATATGATGAAAGTATGATTAAAGATATATTTCTCGATATATAGGTTCGGGTGAAGGGCAAGCATCGGTGTAAGGAATTCTTTAAGTGGTGGCTTGACGGATAAGGTATGTAAGGTGTTCGTTTCCCTCTTTCTTTGGCACGAATCCAACTAGAATATAAACACGAGCGTTCCATAACAAATCCACTCCATTCCCATGCTTTGTATTTCAAATCTTAATGTCTTGTTATTTGATTGATTCTTAAAATATTATTTTACTTATCATCATCGATTACTTCTTTGGACTCGATACGAATTCCATAAGTTATTCGGAGGCTACCGACCTTATGTCACTCCGAAAGGCCAAGGTCAGATTATTGACTTGTGTGTATATATATATATGTGTGTGTGTGTGTGTGTGTATATATATATATGTATATATATATAAATGTATTGCACTATTTTACTACACCGTGCCGCGCTATAGTTGGCCGGGCATGGCGCGTAGATGCGCACACCTTTGCGCAAGTGGGCATGTTATGATATTGCCCGGACGCGAGAGGCCGGCGCGGGCTAATGATGATAACACCGAGCCTTAATGGCCGGGCATGATTTTACACATATAACACCGAGCCTTACACACACGGGCATGGATACACCATATATATATATATATATATATATATATATATATATATATATATATATATATATATATATGCACACAAATGATTTTATCATGCAATGTATCTTGTGCTACTTCCATATGTTCAGTTTTTCTTTTGCTCTTATTAATGTTACATTATATCTTAATTATGTTGTTACTCTCCTGCCTTACATACTCAGTACTTTTATCCGTACTGATGTCCCATTGCATGGGACGCTGCATTTCGTCTTTGCAGGCTCTGACAGAGTTATCGAGGAGCAACCGCAGTAGGATTTTCCAGCTTCAGCGGTGTTAGCAAGTGCCACTACTCCGGGCTTGCTATCTTTTGGTACTTTTCTGTTAGTATAATATATGTTCATATGTATACTCTTAGAGGCTCATGGACATAGTGGGATATGTAAATATTATGTATGGCCTTGTCGGCCTTGTTTTGGGTTCTTGATATTTTTCTGATAGCCTTGTCGGCTTTATGATATACGTTATGTTGTGGCGACCTTGTCGGTCCGCATATATATATATATATTGAATTATCGGATATTTCTATGTTGGGCCTTTTCTGCGTGCAGGTGTTCTCTGAGTTATGGTATGTGATGTTCAAAGTAACTATTAAGTCAGGTGGTTTTCGACCTACGGGTCGGAGCCCGTCATACTCCTCATTAGGGGTGTGACAAATTGGTATCAGAGCGGTTCAGTCCTGGGGATGTCCATGAGCCGTGTCTAGTAGAGTCCTGGTTATCGATATGTCGTGCACCATATCTATAGCCAGGAGGCTACAGGGCATTTAGGAAGACAATTTCCTTCATGATCTAGATCGTGCGATAGAGCCAAGCTAAGAATGCAACTATCTAATCTTTTCGTGTTTAATTTTCAGCAATGCCTCCGAGGAAGAAGAAAGTCAGCAGAATACTGGCATTCCGGGGAAGGCCGAGCCGAGTACCGCCAGCTGAGTTAGGGCATAGCGAGGCTCAGAGCGCTACCCCCTCGCATGCTACCTCTACTCCATCAGGTGCAGAAGAGCAGGATAGGGCTCCAGTCCCTCCGGCTCCTCAGCCTCCAGCTCCTCCCCCCGCTGCTACAGAACAGGACTTGCGAGATGCAGTCCAGTTATTGACTAGATTGGTGGCTACTCAAACTCAGCGGCAGGCTGGCCTTCCGGATAGGGCTGTTAGTTCCCGCGTACGTGACTTTTATACTTTGGACCCTCCGGTGTTCACGGGGACAAACCCGAAGGATGACCCTCAGAATTTTATAGATCGAATGGGCCGCGCTTTGAGGGTAATGCATGCTTCTGATACAGAATCAGTGGAGCTAGCTTCTTATAGACTGTGGGATGTGGCCGCGGTATGGTATGAGTCCTGGCAGCAGTCGAGAGGGCCGAACGCACCTCCAGCAGTATGGTCGGAATTCACCAGAGCCTTTCTGGATCATTATCTGCCCGCTGAGGTTCGCAGAGCTAGAGCTGATGAATTTCTATTGCTTCGTCAGAATAATATGAGCGTTCGGGAATATAGTTTGAAGTTTAACTCCTTGGCTAGATACGCCCCGGCGATGGTAGCTGAAATGGAAGATAGGGTACATCGTTTTGTGACGGGACTTGGGCCTCACTTGATTAAAGATTGTATGACGGCCTCACTGCAGAGCGGCATGGATATTGCTCGTATTCAGGCATATGCTCAGAATTTGGAGGATCTTGAACGTCAGCAGCGGATCGAGCAAGACCCGAATAGGGGCCGTAATAAGCGGGCCAGATCCACCGGTTATTCAGATGCATATCAGGAAGGTTATAGGCCCTATTCTTTTAAAAGATCAGCTCCTTCAGTAATGAGTGCACCTTCCCGATTTCAGAGGCAGCGTTATGATCGACATATTTATTCAGGACCGGGTCAGAGTTCGAGAGTACCAGCTCCTTCTTATAGGGGAGAGTCTAGCCAGGCAAGGCCTCCCTTGCCCCGTTGTGACCAGTGCGGTAAAGGCCACTCTGGCCAGTGCCGCCAAGGTATGGGGGTGTGTTATTACTGTGGACAGCCTGGTCATGTTATAGGAAATTGTCCATTCCGTGGTAGAGGAGGCCCGGCTCAGCCGACAGGTTCAATCGCAGGTTCTTCATCTTCTGTTCGCCCTCCGGGACAAGGTTCTTCTCCAGCCCCAGCAGGTAGAGGTAGGGGAAGAGGTCAGGTGTCTGGTTCCGGCAGCAACCAGAATCGTATTTATGCACTTGCAGGACGACAGGATCTTGAGTCGTCTCCAGATGTTGTGACAGGTATTTTATCCATTTGTTCTTATGATGTCTATGCATTGATCGATCCGGGTTCCACACTATCTTATATCACACCTTATATTGCTGATAAGTTTGGTATGAAGCCCGAATCTTTGTCCAAGCCTTTCTTAGTTTCTACTCCGGTCGGGGAACCTGTTATTGCAAGACGAATTTATCGTAGGTGTGTGGTTACGATATGTGGTCGTGAAACTATTGCTGATTTAGTGGAGTTAGAAATGGTGGACTTTGACGCTATCATGGGTATGGATTGGCTAGCCTCTTGCTATGCCAATGTGGAATGTTGGTCCAAAACTGTGAAATTTCAGTTTCCGGGTGAACCAGTTCTTAAATGGATGGGCAATACCCCAGCACCAAAGGGTAGGTTTATTTCCTACCTTAAGGCGCGAAAAATGATTTCCAAAGGTTATATTTATCATTTGGTTCGAGTTAGGAGCACTGAAACCGAACCGCCAACTTTGCAATCCGTTCCTGTAGTTAATGAATTTCAGGATGTATTCCCCGATGAATTACCAGGCCTCCCTCCCGAAAGGAAAATTGAATTTGCGATTGATGTGTATCCGGACACTCAACCCATCTCTATTCCCCCTTATCGTATGTCCCCCGCCGAGTTGCGGGAATTGAAGGTGCAATTGTAGGACTTGTTAGACAAGGGCTTCATTAGGCCCAGTACTTCTCCGTGGGGAGCACCGGTATTATTTGTGCGCAAGAAGGATGGCTCACTAAGAATGTGTATTGACTACCGGCAATTGAATAAGGTGACTATCAAGAACAAATATCCATTGCCTAGAATTGATGATTTGTTTGACCAGCTACAGGGTGCTAAATGCTTCTCGAAGATTGACTTAAGGTCAGGGTATCATCAGCTACGTGTAAAAGGGGAAGACATTTCGAAGACAGCTTTCCGAACGAGATATGGGCATTTTGAATTCTTAGTTATGTCTTTCGGATTGACAAATGCTCCTGCGGCGTTTATGGCGCTAATGAACACCATATTCCGACCCTTCTTGGATGTTTTTGTTATTGTATTCATTGACGATATCTTGGTATATTCTCGTTCGGAGAGGGAACATGCTGATCACCTCCGAAAGGTGTTGCAAACATTGCGAGATCAAAGGTTGTATGCCAAATTTTCCAAATGTGAATTTTGGCTAACTTCAGTGGCTTTTCTAGGCCATATTGTGTCCGATGAAGGTATTAAAGTTGATGATCGGAAGATTGAAGCCGTTAAGAACTGGCCCCGACCAACAACCGCTTCGGAAGTCCGAAGTTTCTTGGGTCTTGCTGGATATTATCGAAGATTTGTAGAGGGATTTTCTTCTATAGCAGCTCCCCTTACAAAATTAACTCAGAAAGGGGCCAAGTTTCAATGGTTAGAAGCGTGCGAGCGGAGTTTCCAGAAATTGAAAGATAAGTTGACATCAGCCCCTGTCCTCACCCTTCGAGAAGGCACCGAGGGTTACATTATATACTGTGATGCGTCACGCACCGGCCTGGGATGTGTGTTGATGCAAAATGGTAAGGTGATTGCTTATGCCTCCCGACAACTACGGAAACATGAGCAAAATTATTCAACCCATGATCTAGAGAGCTGGCGGCAGTGATTCACGCGCTAAAGATATGGCGACATTATTTATATGGAGTTCATGTCGATATCTATACGGACCATAAAAGCCTTCAATATATATTTAGGCAAAAGGAATTGAATTTGAGGCAACGAAGATGGCTCGAATTGCTAAAGGATTACGATGCTGAGATTTTATATCACCCCGGCAAAGCTAATGTTGTAGCTGATGCCCTAAGTCGCAAATCAATGGGAAGTCTATTGTATGTGCCAGCAGAAAAATTGGAAATGACCAGAGAACTTCATCGCTTAGCAAATTTGGGAGTTCGCTTACTAGATTCGGAAGACACTGGAATTGCTTTACAGAATATATCCCAATCGACTCTTGCCTCGGATGTAAAGACTCAACAGTATGAAGATCCAGTTTTAGTTAATATTAAGGAGGGAGTGCAGCAAAATCGGATCTCAGCCTTTGAACTGGATTCAAATGGGTTTCTCAAACATCGAGGTCGTTTGTGCGTTCCAAATGTAACTGGGCTTCGGGACAAGATCATGTCAAAATTTCATTACTCCCGATATTCAATTCATCCTGGATCCACCAAGATGTATCATGACCTCAAGGGCTTTTACTGGTGGAATGATATGAAGAAAGATATTGCTAACTTTGTAGCTCAATGCCCCACTTGCCAATAGGTAAAGATCGAACATCAGAAACCCAGTGGCTTATTACAAGAAATGGAGATCCCAACGTGGAAGTGGGAAGTGATTAATATGGATTTTGTCACGGGATTGCCCCGTTCTCGCCGCAAATTCGATTCTATTTGGGTGATTGTTGATAGGTTAACTAAATCAGCTCATTTCTTGCCAGTAAGAACTACCTATCCGCTGAAGACTATGCTAAGCTATATCTTAAGGAGATTGTGCGCCTTCATGGCATTCCGCTGTCAATTATTTCAGACAGAGGCGCACAGTTTACGGCAAAGTTCTGGAAATCTTTTCAGGAAAGTCTTGGTACCCGAGTAAATCTTAGTACGGCTTTCCATCCGCAGTCAGACGGGCAAGCTGAGCGGACTATTCAGACTTTGGAAGATATGTTACGAGCCTGTGTACTGGATTTCCAAGGAAGTTGGGATGATCATTTGCCTTTGATAGAGTTTGCTTATAACAATAGCTATCATGCCAGTATCAAAATGGCTCCGTATGAAGCTCTATATGGTAGGAAGTGTAGGTCCCCTGCCGGTTGGTTTGAAGTCGGAGAAGCAAACTTATTTGGGCCAGACCTTGTTCATCAGGCTATTGAAAAGGTAAAGCTTATTCGGGAACGATTGCGTACAGCTCAGAGTCGTCAGAAATCTTATGCAGATGTACGACGACGAGAATTAGAATTTCAAGTAGGTGATTGGGTGTTTCTGAAGATATCACCTATGAAAGGCGTGATGCGGTTTGGTAAGAAAGGGAAACTTAATCCCCGATATATCGGACCTTATAAGATCATCCGAAGGGTAGGCCAGGTGGCTTATGAATTGGAGCTGCCATCAGAACTGCAAGCGGTTCATCCAGTTTTCCATGTGTCCATGCTTAGGAAGTGTATTGGAGATCCCTCCAGAATCGTACCTGTTGACGATATACAAGTTACAGAAAATCTGACATACGAGGAAGAACCAATTGCTATTCTCGACAGACAAGTCCGCAGACTTCGAAACAAAGACGTGACTTCAGTGAAGGTTCTATGGAGGAGTAAAGATAGGGAAGAGATGACATGGGAAGCCGAAGCAGAAATGAAGTCCAAGTATCCCCATTTATTCCCAGTCACAGATGATACTACTCCGGAAGAATTCTTGCAAGGTTCTGCTATATCCGCAGATCACTTACAAGGTAAGAGTTATATTTAAACCCTCCTTAAGAGTCAATAAGATGAGAAATATTATTCTAATCATTGTATGACTGCGGGTCATTGATTACGGTATCATGTAGAACTTGTGATTAGGACTTGTGACATGTAGGAGATTAGAGGTGCTCCAATCACGAGAGGTACTTTACTAACGTTCCGTGAAAATTTTATTAACCCTCGGGTATTCCGACATTCGAGGACGAATGTTTTTGAAGGGGGGGAGAATGTTACACCTCGTAGTTTTGTACGTGAAATCTATTAGGCATTAGTTGTTTAAGTGTAGACGTGGAGCACTTCCTAGGATATGGGAGATTGTATGCACCTATCTCATGGTTACGAGGGTTTAAGTTCATATAATAAGCTATGGAAGACTCTGGGACCAAGCAAATCAAAGAAACTAAGTTTGTCGAAAATTTGAAAAAAAGTTGGCAGAATCAAGTATAGAATTTTGGGTCAAATTTGGAGGAGTATTTCTTCATGCATATTAGGAGTTTTAATGTGTTTCAAAATCCTAAAATAAAGTTCGTCGAGTCTAGTTTCCAACGCAATAACCCGCTCATCAATAGGATATCGGAGTAGAGAATTATGGACGTTACAATTTAGGTGACGAGAGCGAGAAACAACGACTTGCAAACGATCTTGCCGACTTTTAGCCACTATAAAAGGGTTAAAAACCCCATTTTTCTCCATCATAATCTTCTAAAAATTTCAAGAAAATTCAGCAACCAAGAGAGCTCTTATATCACATAAAAGGTGAGGATTTTGAGTAAATTTCAAGTTACGGCGTATTAATCAAGGTCCGGACAACGTGTAGTCTCGTTTATAATTTCATTCTGTGTTGGAGTTGGCTTGGAAACAAAGTAAATATTGAAGATCTTGCTACTTTAGTAAAGATAAGGTATGAATCATTGAATCTCTCTCTCTTTATTAACGTTGATTTAGGAATATTTACGAGAATAAAAGTTATAGTTTGTTGTGTTGATGTTGTTGGCTTATGGATTGAGGTTTGAAGAGAGTTTTGGATGAAAATATACATATTTATCTTGTAGAATATTGAGGATGTTGTTGTTGATATTGTTGGTATTGTTTGGGAGTTGTTTTGGTATTTGGAGGAAGTAGATGATATAGGAGAGATGCTGCCCAAATTTTCGTAACCCAAATTAGTCTTCAATAATTAGTGCTTATAAGTTGATGGAAATATGATGAAAGTATGATTAAAGATATATTTCTCGATATATAGGTTCGGGTGAAGGGCAAGCATCGGTGTAAGGAATTCTTTAAGTGGTGGCTTGACGGATAAGGTATGTAAGGTGTTCGTTTCCCTCTTTCTTTGGCACGAATCCAACTAGAATATAAACACGAGCGTTCCATAACAAATCCACTCCATTCCCATGCTTTGTATTTCAAATCTTAATGTCTTGTTATTTGATTGATTCTTAAAATATTATTTTACTTATCATCATCGATTACTTCTTTGGACTCGATACGAATTCCATAAGTTATTCGGAGGCTACCGACCTTATGTCACTCCAAAAGGCCAAGGTATTTGATTATTGATATATATATATATATATATATATATATATATATATATATATGTATTGCACTATTTTACTACACCGTGCCGCGCTATAGTCGGCCGGGCATGGCGCGTAGATGCGCACACCACTGCAGTGGGCATGTTATGATATTGCCCCGGACGCGGGAGGCCCGGACGCGGGCTAATGATGATAACACCGAGCCTTAATGGCCGGGCATGATTTTACACATATAACACCGAGCCTTACGGTACTATATATAT
Source organism: Lycium ferocissimum (assembly GCF_029784015.1). Taxonomy (NCBI): domain Eukaryota; kingdom Viridiplantae; phylum Streptophyta; class Magnoliopsida; order Solanales; family Solanaceae; genus Lycium; species Lycium ferocissimum. Next base: position 26,817,814 of record NC_081352.1, on the reverse strand, counting down.
ATATATATATATATATATATATATATATATATATATATATATATATATATATATATATATATATATATATATATATATATATTATATATATATATATGTATATTGTATATATATATATATATATATGTATATATTTTATATATATTGCCCTTATTAATGTTACATTATATCTTAATTATGTTACATTATTCTTGCTGCCTTACATACTCAGTACTTTTATCCGTACTGACGTCCCATTGCACGGGACGCTGCATTTCGTGCTGCAGGCTCTGACAGAGTTATCGAGGAGCAACCGCAGTAGGATTTTCCAGCTTCAGCGGTGTTAGCAAGTGCCACTACTCCGGGCTTGCTATCTTTTGGTACTTTTCTGTTAGTATAATATATGTTCATATGTATACTCTTAGAGGCTCATGGACATAGTGGGATATGTAAATATTATGTATGGCCTTGTCGGCCTTGTTTTGGGTTCTTGATATTTTCTGATAGCCTTGCCGGCTTTATGATATACGTTATGTTGTGGCGACCTTGTCGGTCCGCATATGTACATATGTGTTGAATTATCGGATATTTCTATGTTGGGCCTTTTCTGCGTGCAAGTGTTCTCTGAGTTATGGTATGTGATGTTCGCCCTAAATCTCCACGGTCTCAAAGGAGAGAGGCAAGACGAGAGAGCCAAGAGGAGAGAGCCTAGGGTTTTTTTTTTTTTTTTTTTTTTTTAATTATATTTGCCGTTAAGACAAGTTCATGGCATAAGCCCTAAGATATTATTCTCCTCTTCTATATATAGGAATCTTTCCAGGATTCCAAATGAAATTTGACAATTCTCCATTCATAAGACATTCACTCCAAGGAACTTGATCTAATCAAATATAACAACTTTTCTGTAAGAAATCAATGCATATTTCATTTCTCACGACCGTGAGTTAAAATTCTTTTTAGTAGGTCGTTGATGAGCTCTAGGCATATAGGATTTTTCTGTTGTTATTCTGTCGAATTCTAGTATAGTTTAAGATATCGTCCCACAGAGATTGGAACCACCTAGGTTAGAGATTTATATTATCCCAGTTACTATTTGAGAGAATCAAATTGATGAAAAGAGAGTAGTATCTTAAATTTGTAAATTAGTTAAACAAAACAAACAATTTCCTAAAGATTTAAAAAGAGTTGAGAATAATTGAAGTCACTTGATAATATTATAATTCAATCTTAATGTAATATATTTCATGAAGGAATAATTGCTTATTGGAAATCAATTACATTTTCTCATTTGTAAATAATCAATTAACAACATTCCTTGAGGTTATGCATATTAATTAAATTACATCTAATGACAACTAAAATGAAATAATTTTCTTTCTTAAATTGTGTCATAAGGTGTAAAGACCTCTTGAGATTAGTCTTTATATCCATAAGCTTATTCGAGTCAATTCCTCTGTGAGGATTACAATTAAAAGAAATAAGATAAAGATATCCTTAAATCAATACACTTGCTTGGGTCAAATTCCTTCTTACTAAATAGGTTTGAAAGAAGCAAGATCAAAGATTTTGAAAAATATATAACTAAAAATTATTATTACTCTAATATTTATGCAATAGTTATAAAGTACTAATTTTGCTTCGGGAGTATTACAAAATTAATACAAGAATAACCACAACATAAAGTATAATAGAGTAGCGATAATAGTTAGGAAAAGTCTAAAATTCCGACACAAAGTAAATATAGATACAAAGAACTTTAGGACAAGGAATAATTAAAATAAAGATAATATTATAATAACATACCAAGCTTCATCAACTATCCCCATAAAAAGATATTGCTCCATTAAGGAGTATATAAACAAAAGATCTACTAAAAGATAAAAAATAAAAATAAAAGAAAAATAAAAACAAATAAAGAAAGAGCAAAACAAAGCTAGATAGAAAAGTAGTTATTTTTCTACTACTCAAGATGTCTTCTATACAAAGAATTGCCTTCTATTTATAGAAGTGAATTTCCTCATTAAATGAGAAAATGTAGTGTGAGGAAGATGTATCTGGAGAAGATATAATCTGACAAAAATATATCCTTGAGGAAGATGTAACTTTACTTCTTGCATTGTGAAGTGGATGTGCCGCAATCCCCTCTTTTCCTTCATCTTTAGCTATATCCATGGCTTTTTTATTTCCTGCAAAATATTCTTAAAAAAACACATAGAATTGAAGTATTATATAACTTCTTTATTTAAAACAGTATAATTTAGGTATATAATATATGTATATTTTATATCCATCAGTCGCAATTCTGGCTCTCAATGTACCTGCGCTGCTAGAGCTGCATTTTGCAGTGCCAATGGCTGGAATAGTTCTTTGTACATTAAATACTCGCCACGATTCAGCTATGCTATTAGTACTATTGATGCATACAGAAGCAAAGAACATATTTGAGGATCAACAATTGCTCAAGATGCAATAGGTCTTCTTGCAGTTGACAATTTTTTTTTTTTGTTTGCTATTGTAGATCTGTTAGTATATACCAAATCTATGTTACATACCCTGTATGAAAAAAATAAAATGGAGCTGAAGTTTCGTGATCGATCTTCCAATGTTATCAACAACTTCTCCTAAGCAAATTGTGCACTGAGGAGCATTTATATTGTCGTTTGGGAAACAATTATCACTTACAGGTTTAGATGAATTAGAAGAGCTAGCCACAGAGAACAATTTTTGCACATACGTTAAGGGTGAAAATTGCAAAAATTATTCTCTATGACTAACTCTTCTAATTTATCTCAACATGTTAGTGATAATTGTTTCCCAAATGACAATGTAAATGCTCCTCAGTGCACAATTTGCTTAGAAGTAGTAGTTGATAACGTTGCAAGGTCGATCACAAAACTTCAGTGTATCCATTTTTTTTTTTCATACAGGGTATGTAACATAGATTTGGTATGTAATTACAGATCTACAATAGCAAACCAAAAAAAAAAAAAAAAAAAACAAATAAAACTTCCTTGCATTAGAGGCCTGTCAAGACATTTTCTGGATGATATAGTTGAAGTCTCTCCCACGAGTAAATGGAAGAATAAATAAACTCGATCTTGGAGATTCAACTAAGCCACACAACAAGTAGCATTCAAGAACGTCGTTCTTCTATTCTTGAATCTGCAATTTCACCTTTGATCAATGTCCCACTCAAATATTTTCAATGAATAGGTAGTTCGTGAATGGTTTGCTTTTTTATTTATTTTTAAAATCAGCACTATTTATAGGCTAAGTAACTCCTCAAAGACAAAATTTTCATTAAATAAAGATAATGAATAAGTTCATGAATTGGGAGATCAAGATGTATTTGCCAAAACCAATAAGGTATTTAGTGACTTAACAACCTTCTGCTTAGACCGGCGACGATCAGGAAGGAGATCTATGGATAATCGAATATAGAAGTCAGGTGCGACGATCAGCTCGGTCAGAGTGAAACTGGTCAGGCAATGAAAAATGAATCTAATGAATATTTTAAATTTATTTCTCATTGATTCACCTGGCAAAACAAAGAACATTTTGATAAAATACATCGTTTTTAAAAATTATTGAAACACTTATTCCCGTAAGATATTTAACATGATAATTTCAAGATCAAACATGATAATAGGATACAAAATAATAAGTGATTAGTAGGAAAAACGGCGTACCTCTTTAAGCCATAAAGGACATTAGAATGGCTAGACCTTCCTCTCTATTAACCTTCCTAAAGACAGTGGCGTCAATGGGACAGCTACCACACGCTTATCCGTCACCCTCTAAATATATAAATAGAGAAGACAAAAGTGTGCCTTTTATAGAGTTAGAGAGGGAACCTAGCTGCAATTACTGAAATCCTAAAGGGCCCTCCCATTACGGGCCTTATTGGGTTATGCCTTCATTCACCACCTAGCTAGACTCACCAAACACATAAAGTGCATGGCCCAATGCCAATTATCACATTATAATTGGACACACGTTTATCAACTACCATACAACCAGAAATATTTAAAATATAAACAAAATGTAAGCCCTTTTTCCCAACATATCCCACTGGGCTACATTAGCAAAAACTTTATTTTCAAAAAGCAAAATTTTGACTTTCTTAAAAAGAGATTTTTCGGGTTGATGAAAGAAAACATTTGTGGCCACATTTTTAGAAAACATCCATAGACTTTAATCGACCTATGCAGTCTCAATCTTAAATATCGGACTATGGTGATCTTTGTGTTCTTTGGAACACGAGACCTCCCACAGTCACAATATTTTCAATTAAGCCAACATGATCATAGTCTAGCAGTGTAATAAGGAATAATGCCACATATGATATATATGCACAAGATTATGTACTCATGCACTATTACCTTATCGGTCCTCCATATGTCATAAAAGCATATAAATGATGCACCTCTTGGGCGAACAGTTTTCACCTCAAGTCTCAAGATACCATATTACCGAATCGCATCATATACCGGAAATGGATGCCCTCTTGGACAAACCAATTCATCTCAAGATACCGTATTACCGAAATGCATCCAAACTATAGAGCAACTAATATTGCAAACCATTGCATATCTGAATTACCTCGCGGGCGAACCAATTTCCACCTCAAGATACCATAATGTGAACAATAATGATAATAATCATAACACAAAATATGAAAATATGTGCATTTTATTTCATTTAATAAAAGTTCACAATAACAGAATATTAACATACTGCCACTAACTCATAGAATCAAAAGACACTAACACACGCATAGTAGTTACATGACGTTTAAAGTCAATGGACCTGAGACCCTTAGTTAGAGGATCAACTAGCATTTCATCTATCCTAAAATTCTGTATAACAATGTCTCCTTTTCTCACCTAATCCCTGAATGTCAAGAACTTAATCTGCATGTGTTTGGCACCACTACTCAGCTTATTAGTTTTTTCCATTAAGTGAATTTGATCCTATTACTGTTAATTATACTTCTGGTTATATGGCCTGACAGAAGCTCATGGTCCAAGTACAAAGGTGGATCCATCATTTAAACTTAACGAGTTCAAAATTCCTCATTCTTTGAAAATTTGTTTAATTAAAACTTATAGTATTATATTGCACTACTTTTCAGAGTTTTTCGCATATGTATATCTATGTTATACATCGAAAATGATGGGTCTAGTTGAACGCACTCCTAACCCTATAGATTCGCCTTTGGTCCAGGTACATTATGCTTGTGGAAGCGTAGTTACTGTAATGAGTGGATATTTAAAGATGTAAAAGCAGCAGAAGAAGCATTTAGAGATGGATGTTGTAATTATCACATTTACTATACTTAGTTACAAATATACTGCATGGGTGTAAGACTGTAAGTATAAGATGTGTAAGTGTGTTATTTGAAACTGAATCATATTATAGGAGTATTTAGTGTAATTATTAACCTTGTTTCATAAATACTAATACGAGTGATATAAATGCTTGGATAAAGCCGAACAATAGAAATGGCTTGACAACTTTATTAGAGTAATAACAGCCTGCTCTAACTAATTAAATACACTACTCTTACTAGAAAAGTATATGTCGATACATCAGAGAAATCAGGCAAAACAAACTGTATACGGGTAAAATCGAGGATATGGATATACTCGATTTCTCGATGTTAACGTTATGCTCGGCCAGGACATGACCGGTTTATCGGGGATCAAGCATCAAGCTCGATCTGGAACAAGGCATTAAGGCAGGATGAAGAGGTGATTAACCACCATGAGGAGAAGACTGGAATATCCGCCCTCAACCGGATATTTCGGCACCAATCCCGGCAACAGCTATCAACAGATTCCTTTCCTAACTTAGAATTGTGCTAGGGTTAGGACTCCTCTACTATATAAAGAGGAGGCCCCCATTCATTTAAGGGGTTCTGGCGACACACAGAGAAGAAGAGAGATCATGTACTAAACAAAGCAATACAATCATCTGAGTTCATTCGTCTTTTCTAAAGTTCTCTTTATTGTTCATTGTTCAAACGTCCAGTCATAAGGATTCGATCTCGGTTCTTAGTACCCGAGGCCAGTCATTATTCATCTTTGGTCAGATCTATATATTTCATTATACTTATTCGATTGTCATGTAATCTAATCTCGTATTGAATTAAACCACATATCTTCAGCACCGCATATAAATTCAATTGTTCTCCGTTTTAAGGTTAAACACAAACTATTCAATTTCATAAAGGCAAAACAGACTATTCAATTTCTTATTTATAGTCTTTAAAGAATATTTTGGTGGAAAAAGCTTCTAAAGAATTTTCAATACTCCCACTTTATGGCCCAACCGACTAGATAAAGCAGCAACGATTCAGATTCTTGTGAACGTACATAGTGTTTACCCCGAAATCGGATAATCAATTGAATTTGTAAGTGGGTATAGGATATGTGCTTTGTTCTTGACGTATGTTAGATAAAGGAAATAGAGATTGGAAGGCTCACTAATGAAGTAGCCAAAGATGTAAACGTTTGTGAACAATGTATTATATGATCAACAATAATTCTACAAAGAAATGGCCTAGGCCGAATGCATGAGAGAGGAATAAATATATGAGATTCTTCTATCGCAAGTGTTCTTTGAAAGATAAAGGAGCCAACCCCTCCAAAGGAGGGGGTGTCCCATATTTATAGTGCGCCCCCATGGGCTTCGTACAATGTGTGAACTAAATAAAATAATAATGACAAGGACAGCCCGAACGGATTTGGTGGGATTGACCGACGGCGCCGTCCGACACACGCATGGTTGGTGGGCGACCATGGCGTGGGGCCAGCTCGACGCGTGGCTCACGTGCAACGGCTGTACCGGACCAACGACCACACGGACCAACGGCTGTACCGGACCAACGACCACACGGACCAACGGCTGTACGAACCAACGGCTACAACGGAGCAACGGCCATACCGGACCAACGGCTACCCCGGAGCAACGGCCATACCGGACCAACGATAAAGGTGGTGGACCGAATGGTCTCCATGCCCATCTCCGGTCTAGGCGCCCCTCCGGTTCAGTTCGAATGTCATCGGGCACGTTATATCCGGTATTGACCGTATACAGATAGCCCCTCACTCCTCGTTATGCTGATCCATCGGGGTAACGGGGAGTGAATAACCTTAGAAACCGGTGACTCGGCCAGCTCGTTCTTATCTTCACATTTTGGCGGGAATGACTACGTAATGCCTCTGCCAACCGCCTTTTGCACGTCATGCTAAGTCGCCTCTCATTAATGATGGGGACACGCGGCGCTATTCGATTGGTCACCCTCGGTAACCGTTCCCCTTCCTCGCCTATATAAGGCCCATTACCTATTCATTTACCATTTTCACATTCTGTTTCTCTTCAGCCTCCTCTCTTCTCTACATTCATTTATATTCCCATAAATTGCTATCTGCTGCATTCGACTTGCTGTTTGACTCACCAACTCGAAATCAGTGCAAAAGAGTTGGTTTAGCCAATTGTCTTGGTTCGGTCTTTCTTCGTTTCGTCATTTACCGATTACCAGTTCCTTCACTTCCTTTTTCGCTTTTCCACCCTTCTCCCTTCGTACTTTCGAGATGTCTGAGTCCACTTCCCACGGAGTTCCTTCGATGTCACCCCCGGGATCCGGTCCCGCGTCCCCGGCTAAAATCGAACTCGCGGTTTCGGACATTATTCCGGCCAAATTCAACTTTAACAAAGACCTCGAGGTCGATAAGCCTTCCTCGGTTTCGGACAGGGGATACGATGTGAATCGATATCCTTCATCGATCATCGAGGAGAAGCTCAACGTGGTCCGGGCCGACTGCGGGTAGGGCACCCGCCCGGTGAGGGTTTTCGTACCTGGCCCGGACGAATCTGTTACCGACTACCGAGAGGGATTTTTGTACGTGTACACTTATCCTTTTACCCTCAAAACCGACCCTCCGATTGATCCGGTCATCCTCGATATGTGCCGGACCTACGGGGTGACTCTGGCACAGATCGGCCCGATCGTTTGGAGGGTCGTTGCCTGCCTCCGGTTACTCGCCAATAACGCTGAGAAGGAATTTTTGCTGAGCCATTTAATACGCGCCCGTATTCCCCCAAGGATCTTCCGAGGCGGCGTGATTAAACTTGTCAAGCGCGGTCGGAATCCGTTCTTCTCGAAGATGGACGAAGGCCGGGATAGGGGGGCTAGAGAGGTTCGTCCGAGTGAAAACCGAGGACATCGTCCCTGCCGCCATACTTTCCTCGAGGAATGGAACAATAAGCGTAAGCTCGAATTTTTGGGCAATCGTTCTTATGCACTTAGTTGTTTTTTATTCATTCTTTGATCTCATTGCCTCACTACTTCCTCTTTGCTTTTGTTCAGCCAACGGATACGTTCCTCCCGTTATTCGCGATCTGAGCGACCGGTCACCGCGCTCCTTCTGCGGTACCACATGAGAATCGAACATGGGCTCTTTGTCTCGTGGCCGGTGGGTGGCGCAAAACCATGGTGATATTTTCATTCCCTTTCATGTTTTGTTGTGTTTTCCCGCTCGTGGCCTTTTGAATCCACAACCCTCGCCCTCGCCTTTGCCTTTCAGGTTTGCCCAAGGGCTCGGTGGCCTCGAGGCCCGAATCGGGAACCGCTCGTCCTGCACCGTCATCCGGGTTCGACAAGGCGGGTTCCTTCCGTGTCCTTGACGATGCCGCCAAAAGAAAGAGGACCTCCGAGAAGGCGCCGACACCAAAAAGGAAGAAGGCACGGAGTGTCGCCCGGTCATCGAGGGAGGAGAACAGCCCGACATCGTCGTTCGGAGGGTCGGCTCGGTCCCCTCCGTGGCCCCGATGCGGAGGAGGCGGCCTCGTTCAGCCCCCTCCTTCTATCGGCGAAGGCCCGTTGGTTCTGCTCTCCGCTCGAGTGTGCGGAAGAAATACTTTCACGGTCCCCGCCGGTCGATTGACTTTGTCGACATTTCGGTGAAACTTCTTCGGAGGATACTCCCCCCGCAAGAAAAGACCCGGGGAAGCGGTAGCTGCCGAGGCCGGTGAAAGGGCGACGGAGAACCGGAGATCGAGGCCCCCACAGGTGTCCGTCCATCTTCCGGCACGGGCTGCCGTGGTGCGGCCCCGGCCTTTGCCGAAACATTGAGGCCGCTCCAAGTTCCTCCACTCCAGCTCGTCGTGTGGATGATTTCGATGACATGTTATCGGGGACTCCCCCCGCTTCGCGGCGACGGGCTTGGCCACCTCCCCTATTCCTCGAGTCACTAGGCCGGCCCGAGCATCCGAATGCGGCGCTGGGGACAGCTTTGGTGAACGTTTTCCCAGCCCCGAGCGTGGAACCTCGGAGGACCCGATCAGCAGTGGTCACTGTCCCCGAAGACTTTAGCTTCTTATCACGCCCAGTGGGCGTAGCGAGCTATTTGCGCCCTCTCGTCTCGGATTCGGACAAACGCAAAATGACCGGGGTCACTTGGCAGTGCCTTATGAACGAGGGTATGCACGCGGGCAACCGGGTAAGATTCTTAACCACCCTTGTACATTCTATTCTCAGAATGCCATCCCTTCTTCGCCTAAGTCCTTTGGTTTGTCTTATCTGCAGAGTGTGGTCCGTTTTCACGGTAAGGTGACTCGTGGTCACCGATTCATCATGCTTGTTCGATTTTTTACCCGACTCTTCGAGAGTTCGGTCGTCTCCGAATTTCGAGGGCCGTTTTACTAGAGTCGACATTTTTACTTCGGCTTTGTTTTAGGGCGGTGTCTTTTCGACCTTGGCTAATAAAGTGGCGCCCCCGTTTGGGGGTCTTATCGAGTTTTTGGTCGGTTGCCTTTGCTATTTTGTAAAGTACAATTTAACAGGAAGTTGCTAACTTTGACAGCTTTTGACAACTTTATTTTTGTAAAACGTTTGTACATATGAGAGTTTTGACTCTTTCTTCTTTTGCCGTAGCAAGTAAAAATGGGACACGATTCATTATGATCGTTTGGTCCTTACATTGGAGGCTATGGCCGGTGGCCGGGCCTTATTTTGCCGTAGCAAATTTTGGATGGGACACGATCGTTATGATCGTTTGGTCCTTACATTGGAGGCTATGGCCGGTGGCCGGGCCTTATTTTGCCGTAGCAAATTTGGATCTTCCTGTCCACTTTAATCGGTGTCGTCGTCGGTGTGGGCGGTACTCTCCTCAAAGACCGACCCGGCCTTGAGGCCGGGCGAGTCGTTATTTTCCTCCGGGTGAGTGCTCGTTTTGCCCTTCATACTTGTTCAGTAACACGTTGTACTTGTTGCCTCGTTAAAAACCTTGTCGGAAAACCCTTTTTGGGACAAAACCGTTCTAAGGAAAAGAGTGCAACACGTGTTTTCAGGCCTAGACTCTATTTTCCATCTGCTCTCGATTTCCTGCAAATGAGAAAGGTTAATGAGAGGATATGGGCCATACCTTAACGCATAGTATCTCTTTAGGTGAGCCACGTTCCAGTTGTTGCGTAGTCGTTGCCCGTCCATTGATTCTAAGCTGGTACGATCCTTTCCCGTTATACCGGTTACCTTGTACGGGCCTTCCCACCTCGGGACCCGGCTTCCCCTCGTTGGGGTTTTTGGTGTGCAAGGTGACCTTTCGAAGCACTAAGTCTCCCACTTGGAAATGCCGAAAGTCGGATCTCCGGTTGTAGGTATCTTTCCATTCTTTGTTTTTGGGCCGCTATGCGAATAGACGCGCATTCGCGTAGTTCATCCGCGAGGTCAAGTTTCACGGCATGGCTTCCTCGTTCGACTCCCCGGTGGAGTACACGAAACGGAGAGTCGGTTCACCGACTTCTACGGGGATAAGAGTTTCGGCCCCGTAAACCAACGAGAACGGAGTTTCTCCGGTGCTCGACTTGGACGTGGTCCGTAAGCCCACAAAAGACCTCCCAGTAATATGTCTTTCCAACGGTGCTTCGACGCTTCAAGCCTCTTCCTTAGACTTTGGATTATTGTTTTGTTCGTGGATTCCCGCCCGTCCGTTTCGCGCACGGGTGATACGGGGTTGATACGATTTTCTTGATCTTCAATCCTTCGAGGAACCGCCGACCTTGCCGCCCACGGGCGAGGGCCGTTATCACAAGTTATCTCGGCAGGGATGCCGAAACGGCAGATGATGTGATCCCATATGAAGTCGATCACTTCCTTCTCTCTTATCTTTTCAAAGGCCTGTGCTTCAACCCATTTAGAAAAATAGTCAGTCATAAAATGTATGAAACGGGCCTTACCTTCCGGCGCTTGGGGTAACGGGCCCACGATGTCCATCCCCACTTCATGAAAGGCCGGTGAGATGACCGAATACAGCGGCTCCCCGGCCGATGGATCATCGGGCATGTTTCGGCACCCTCACATTTTCGGACAAAATTTCTCGCGTCCTCGTCCATCCGATTCCAAGAAGTAATGCGGCCCCGACTATTTTTCGTACCAAAGCCTCTGCACCGGAGTGGTTGCCGCAGGTTCCCTCGTGTATCTTTCTCATCACGTACTCCGTTTCGACCGGCCCCAAACATTTGGCCAGGGGTCCGAGGAAGGAGCGTCGATACAACTGGTCATCCACTAAGCAAAAGCGTGCGGCCTTGGTCCGTAGCGACCGTGATTCTTTCGGGTCATTTGGAAGTTTACCATCGCGCAAGTAGTCGATGTATTTGTTGCGCCAATCCCAGGTCAAGCCCATCATACATATTTCAGCGCACCCGGTCTCTATGGCCGTGTTTGTCAGGTGTACGGTTGAGCCGAGGTTGATTTCCTCCCCATTAACCGAGGATCCCTAAATTTGCCAAGGCGTCGGCCCACCGTTCGCTCCCTCGGTATGTGCGCACGGTCCGTTCTCTAAATCGGTGAAGTACCACTTGGGCTTTCTCGAGGTACCTGCATCCGTTCGTCCTCGACCTCGAAAACACCATTCACCCGGTTTGCGACCAAGAGCGAGTCGCATCGAGCCTCGATGAATTCGGCTCCCATGCTTCGAGCCAACTCCAAACCTCGCAATCATAGCCTCATACTCGGCTTCATTGTTAGTCGATTTAGCGGTTCTAATCGACCGTCGAATGATATCTCGGCCGGACTTTTGAGGACGATTCCCGGCCCGGAACCTTTAAGGTTCGAGGCCCCGTTCGTATGTAGAGTCCAAATGCCCGTGGTTTCTCCCGAGGTCAGCAGGAGTTCCTTCTCGACCTCGGGGACCATAGCTGGGGCAAAGTCGGCCACGAAGTCGGCTAAGACTTGGGATTTGATGGTCGTTCGGGGTTTATACTCGATATCGTAGCCGCTAATTTCTACAGCCCACTTTGTTAACCTACCGGACAGCTCCGGTTTATGCATGATATTTTTCAAAGGATAAGTGGTCACAACACGTATAGGGTGGCATTGAAAATAAGGTTTGAGTTTTACGGGAGGCGCTCACCAATGCTAACGCCAATTTTTCCAAATGAGGATACCGGGTTTCTGCATCCCCCAAAGTTCTACTCACATAATAGACAGGGAATTGCGTACCTGATTCTTCTCGGACCAAAACGCCACTTACCGCTACTCCGGAGACAGCTAGGTAGAGGAAAAGTGGCTCGTCGGCCTTCGGTGTGTGCGACGACGGGGGTGGTCAAATACCTTTTCGGCTCTCGTAGCCTCTTGACACTCCGGTGTCCAAACGAAGTCGTTCTTCTTTACGAGCAAAGAGAAGAAACGGTGGCATTTGTTGGAGGACCTCGATATGAAGCGACTTAGTGCCGCTATTCTCCCGATGAGCCTTTGTACCCCTTTTTATGCCGTTCACGACCTCAATGTCCTCGATGGCTTTGATTTTGTCGGGTTGATCTCGATCCCCCGGTTCGATACCATGAAGCCCAAAAATTTGCCGGACCTCACCCCGAAGGCGCACTTCTCCGGGTTGAGCTTCGTATTTGTCCGCGGAGCACATCGAAGGTTTCTCGCAAATGCTTTAGATGGTCCTCTGTTTCCAGGGACTTGACAACCATATCATCAATATAAACTTCCATCGTTTTTCCTATATGTTCTTCGAACATTCCGTTAACTAGGCGTTGGTAAGTTGCACCGGCATTTTTTAATCCGAAAGGCATGACGTTATAACAGTAAGTCCCATATCGGGTTATGAAGGATGTTTTCTCTTGATCCTCCGGGTGCATCCGGATTTGGTTATACCCGGAGTAAGCGTCGAGAAAACTTAACATTTCATGCCCGGCCGTGGCATCGATCATTCTATCGATGTGCGGTAGCGGGAATGAATCCTTCGGGCACGCCTTGTTTAAATCTTTATAATCGACACACATCCGAAATTTATTACCTTTTTTGGGCACCACCACCACATTAGCAAGCCAATCCGGATATTTCACCTCCGGATGGAACCCATATTTAAAAGCTTTGTTACCTCGTCTTTGATGAAGGCATGCTTTGACTCGACATGGGCCTCCTTTTTTGCTTCACCGGGGGAGAACTTACCGTCAAGCTGAGTTTGTGTGAAGCCACTTCTGGTGATATACCTGTCATATCTATATGCGACCATGCAAAGCAATTGGCGTTAGCTCGAAGAAACTCGATTAATTCGTGCTCGAGCTCGGGGTAAGCCCCGTGCCCGTGTATACCTTTTCACTGTAGGAACTCGAACGAATGATCTGCTCCAGCTCCTCTATGGTTGACTTGGTTGCGTCCGAGTCGTCTGGCGTGACAAAAGATCGGGGCATCCCGAAGTCATCCTCTCCGTACTCCGGATCCGCCCCGATATTCTTTGATTGCTATTGGGGGCCCTCTCCGGTTACACCCTTTTTTCTTAGCCGGTTCCTCGGGCGGGCGCTCGATTCCTCTACGAGCCGAACATCTCCTTCTGCTGCGGGCGCTCACCGCGGATGGTTTTCACTCCTCCAAAGTGGGAAATTTCAGCATTTGATGCAATGTTGAAGGCACCGCCCTCATGCTATGTATCCAAGGTCTGCCCAATAACGCATTGTACTTCATGTCCCCTTCGATCACGTAGAATAGGGTCTGTTGAATGGAGGCCTCAATGTTTACGGGCAGTGAGATTTCCCCTTTTGTAGTTTCGCTCGCCATGTTGAACCCGCTGAGTACCCGGGTTGCCGGTACGATTCGATCGAGCAAATTCCCAACCGTTCGACCACTCTCCATCGAATTATGTTGGGCCGAGCTACCCGGATCAATCAAGATATGTTTAACCATAGTTTTAAAGATAAGTACGAAATTACCAAAGCGTCATTATGCGGTTGAATGACGCCCTCTGCGTCCGCGTCGTCGAAGGAGATGGAAGCTCCGGATAAATGATCTCGGGTACGTTTTTCCCGAACAACGGAAATCTTTGTCCGCTTCATTACCGGACACCTTGGGACGTCAATACCCCCGACTATCATATTGATCACATGCTGGTGTTCGACTGGTTCGATCCTTCGATGAACTTCTCTCTCCTTATAATGGCTTTTGGCTCGTTCGCTCAATAGATCTCGGAGGTGGCCGTTTTTCAACAACCGGGCTACCTCTTCTCTCAGTCGGCGGCAATCCTCAGTTTTGTGACCGTGGGTTCCGTGATATTCACAAACCATGCTCGGATCCCGTTGCCCGGGATCTGTCCTTAGTGGCTTCGGCCACCGCACATCCGAAACACGACCGATGGCCGAGACAAGATCCGAGGTACTGACGTTGAAGTTGTACTCCGAAATCCTTGGAGGACCTTTATTGCTGGCTGAACTCCCGGTATCGCTTCTGAACGAGGGCCCCCGGCTGTTTAGCGGGCGCGTGTCCATTCTGCTACCTCGACCGGAGAGGTGGCTCGGGCCTTCCCTTGATTTCTCCGCCTTGAAATTTGATCGCTCCGGGTGCGAGTATGGCCGAAACCTTTCTTTAGTCGATTCGGACTTTGCTTCGTAACCCTTCCTCGGTTTCTCGAAGTTTCTGTTTATCTTTGACACCGGAGAGAGCTCGAGCTGGTCATCCTCTACCCGAATCTTCGACTCATACCGATTGTGGACATCGGCCCATGTTACGGCCTCGTATTCTAGCAAGTTTTCCTTCAACTTGGCCGAGGCAACCGAGCTTAGCATACTGAGCCCCTTTGTGAAAGCCTGTGCGGCCCATTCTTCTGGTACCGGGGGTAATTCCATCCGTTCCCTCTGGAACCGGGTGACGAACTCCCTTAGCAACTCATCGTCCCTTTGTGTAATCCGGAAGATGTCGGCCTTACGGGCCTGCACCTTGATGGCACCGGCATGCGCCTTTACGAAGGCGTCAGCCAGCATTTCGAACGAAGTGATCGAGTGCTCGGGTAGATGGTCACCACTCGGCGCTCCCTTCGACGAGAGTTTCCCCAAACTTTTTCACAGGCATCGACTCAATTTCGTCTTCTTCCATATCATTGCCCTTTATGGCGCAGGTATATGAGGTCACGTGCTCGTGCGGGTCCGTGGTGCCGTCGTATTTCTGGATGTCGGGCATTTTGAACCTTTTTGGGATCAGTTTTGGAGCGGCACTTGGTGGGAAAGGCCTTTGGATGTACCTTTTCGAATTCGGCCCCTTCGAAGAAAGGCGGGCCCCCGTGCTCGGTCCACCCGAGAGTTATATGTCTCAACCTTCTTCTCGGTCGAATCCACCCGTTTTGCCAAAGTCTCAAGCATCTTTAGGACCTCGGTGGAGGAACCGGCCCCAGAATCATTGCTCTCGACCACCCGCGGCTCATTCCTTCCGCTCTCCAATGTACCCTTGGCCTTTTCCGGCCCCGGTTTCCCCCTTGTCCGCCTTGCAACGGGCAATCGCCATTCCTTGCTTGGCGATTGTTGCTCTTTGTTCCTGCAACATCTCGAAAATCAGACGCAAATTAATGCCGTCATTCGGTGCCTCCGGTTCCTTCCGGCTTTGGGTCCGAGACAATGTAACGGAGTTATGAGTTCTTAGAGGATCAGTGGCCGGTAGGGCAGCATTCTCTTGATCCACGGTGTTTTGCCGATTGAGCCCCTCCCTCGAGTCAACGGGGTTCGGGTCGGCAGGATTCGGCAGCCCCCGTCGTTCGCTGCCCTCATTTTCTGCCACAATTTCGGTGTTGTTAACGTGACCGGATTGCCCGACGTCAGCCATAGATTTGTTTTTGACGAGACGAACGAGGGGTTACGGTTTAAATGAGTTTGACAAAGGGGTTACGGTTTAAATGAGTTTGACAAGAATCAAGACTAAGAACTATTATCCTAGCCCCACGGTGGGCGCCAAACTGTTTACCCCGAAATCGGATAATCAATTGAATTTGTAAGTGGGTATAGGATATGTGCTTTGTTCTTGACGTATGTTAGATAAAGGAAATAGAGATTGGAAGGCTCACTAATGAAGCAGCCAAAGATGTAAACGTTGAACAATGTATTATATGATCTAAAGAATAATTCTACAAAGAAATGGCCTAGGCCGAATGCATGAGAGAGGAATAAATATATGAGATTCTTCTATTGCAAGTGTTCTTGAAAGATAAAGGGAGCCAACCCCTCCAAAGGAGGGGGGTGTCCCATATTTATAGTGCTGCCCCCATGGGCTTCGTACAATGTGAACTAAATAAAATAATAATGACAAGGACAGCCCTGAACGGATTTGGTGGGATTGGACTGACGGCGCCGTCTGACACACGCATGGTTGGTGGCTGACCATGGCAGGACGCTACTGACGCGTGGCTCACGTGCAACGGCTGTACCGGACCAACGACCACACGGACCAACGGCTGTACCGGACCAACGACCACACGGACCAACTACCGTACTAACCGGATCAACGGCATAACCGGAGAAACGGCCATACCGACCAACGGCTACCCGGAGCAACGGCCATACCGGACCAACGATAAAGGTGGTGGACCGAATGGTCTCCATGCCCATCTCCGGTCTAGGCGCCCCTCCGGTTCAGTTCGAATGTCATCGGGCACGTTATATCCGGTATTGACCGTATACACATAGTACAATGTATTATGCTCAAATTGTTAAAAGAATAATACTAAATTCACATGCATGAATATTGGCCTTGGATGTTTTAGATATTTGTGACAATTGGGGTATATAATCCGTAATCCTTACATGTACTAAGGATTCATGTCTTGTGTACGGTGTGACACTGGAGCAGGGGCGTATGTAGCATTAAAGGTGGGGCTGAACCCCTAACTTTCGACGCGGAACATAAATTTGTATGTAAAAAATATATTAAAATTGCAATAAATAGTAAATATAAACCCATAACTTTAAAAATACAATGGATTCAACTAAGCATCTTTAAAGGTTATCGGTTTGCCGACCATCAAGGGCAGAGTTACATGGTTCAAAGGAATCCTTTTCCTTGGAAAATTATATTATGCGTATAGGTAACAATTTTTTAAAATGTTAATTATAAAATGTTTAATCCCCTTTACGCAAGTAAAGATTCAGTGTAACATCGAAGATGACTCAAAAAATGTTCACTTGTTTGAATCCCAGGTGTATCACTCTGGATCATTTTAATTCTTTTACTAAAATTTCTGGTCCTTATATTTGGCAATTAGCATTTATAGGGTAACAAAATTATTACTTTTGACTCTTGGACATCACCAATGCTTCCGGAAGATATGTAGCAAATCGTCTTCTGGGCTACATTGACACTTTTGCTATATTATTTCCATGAAGTAGTGGCGAACACAAGTTTTTCATAAATGGTATTGATATAAGAGAAGAAAATTATTATGACCAATTTTTATGCAAGGATTGACCGAACACGGAGAACCTTCCATTGGCAACCAATCATGTTTTTCACGGGATTATTCATTACTCATATCAGCATTCTCAATTTTGGTATCTCTCGGTAAGAACCTTAGCCCATTGGTTTAGTTGAGTAAGCTAGAAGAGATGTAAGGTTTAATTCTACCTAACCTCAACTTTTTATAATAAATATTTTCCAATTAGTTGAGGTTCGACTCTCCCGACATTTTATTTATTTATTACTGTACATGTAACAACATATATAATAAATATATAAATATAATTGTGCATCCATCCCTTCTTAGGAATCTACTCTGTCGACTACTGAGTAGTGATTATATTTGTCGATTGTGCATATAATAAATAAATAAAATAATTGTATGTCAGAAGTGAGATTTGAACCCACTCCCTCTCATGAAGACCAGAACCTGAGTCTGGCGCCTTAGACCACTCAGCCATTCTGACTTTGCTTGAATTAAACCTTAGATTCTACCATAACTCATTTAATTTATCAGGTTTATAATTTAACTATATATACAAGGTTCGAGTCAAAATTACTTGATTCGAACCGTACCTTTCCTTCTAGATATTCCCCTATACTGGCAATGGAATTATCAGATACTGCGTCAAGCAGGAAAGATCCAAATTCATGTGAATGTGCCATCATAGTACAATGAATTAAGCTCAAATTGTTAGGAAAAAGCTTAACTCCATCCACATGCATGAATGGCTTTGGATGTTTTAAGATGTTTGTGACAATTGGTGTATAATCCCGAATCCTTATTCCTTAGATATACTAAAGATTCATGTCTTGTACGGTGCGACATTGAAACTATAACCAAAACTGAAAAAAGTTTAAAAGAATAAATATATGAGATGCCTTTGGTTCAACCACATGATAGTTGTAGGGACATGTCGACAGGATGCCCATTTTTGATAAAACATGTTCAATTGTTTTAGTTACTGTCAAAAATATTATTCTGAGGTTCATGACATTATATCTGTTTTGCCGACCATCAAGGGCTGGGCTTTATGGTCTAATGGAACCCTTTCCGTCAGAAAGTTATATTGTGCGTATAGGTAACAATTCTTTTATGTAAATTATAAACGGTTAAATTCCCTTTACACAAGTAAAGATTCAGTGTAATGTCAAAGAAAAGATATTCTATATCACAAGTTAATCCTAGGTATATATGACACTTTAGGTTGTTTTTACTTCCGTTGTTGAATTCCTGGCTCTTGTATTTTGGTTGTTAGGGCTTGGAGGGTAACAATATTACTTTATTCACTCTTAAGAGACCAACTATCCAAGATTTTGTCATTTTTTCAAACAAATCTGATAGATTAAAAAAATTACAGCTTCATATTATCCGTTGTTTTCAGACAATGGTCATTCTGGTCAGAGGCGAATCTAAGATTTGAAGTTTGGGTTCGTACAACGACCTTACTACAATAATAACCAGATCCACAATAAGAAATTTATAGATATTTAGTAGATTTCTTAATATATAACTCCCTTAGTCATTTTATATGAAGGTATTTGACTTGACACGAAGTTTCAGAAATAAAGGAAGACTTTTGAAACTTGTGGTCTAAAACAAACCATAAAAATTTGTGTAGCTACAATTCATTTCATTAAGGGTAAAAAAAGTAAAAAGTTGAATTGTTACTTAATATAGAAAAATGTCATTCTTTTTGGGACTAATTAAAAAGGAAAAAGTGCCATATAATTTAGGACGGAGGGAGTACAAAGTAACAACAAAAGTTACTGGGTTCACGTGAAACCGTAAGCAAGTCTCTAGATCCGCCCCTATGGGCGGTTGTGGACATCACCAATGCGGACGGAAGGTGTATAGCAAATGGTCTTCTGGCTACATTAACCAAAAAAAGATGGCTATTTTACTTCTGACATTTTGTTTTATTTATTTATTATATGCATCAACAAACTTTTAACTCACTACAACACGGCGTAGTAGTTGTTGTAGTAAATTGCTAAGCATATTTTGTTTAAGATTTCTTAAGGTAAATCAAATATTCTTATTTCATTATTACTTTAAATAATCGGCAAACAATAAGCTTATCCAATAACGTTGCTGATGTTCATCACTACATAAACACACATTCGATGAATCCTCTGCCTCTTGCAATGGTTTACAATGCTTCAGGGCAGGATGCATACACGTTTTTCATGAATGGTATTGATATTTTTCTGAGAGAAGAAAATAAAAATATCACTTTTGTATGCAAGGAATAACCTTGGCCCATTGGTTTAGTTTATTAGGACTCATTGTCCGTGTAGATGTAGGACTCATAGTCCGTGTATTTGTATTGTACTAGATTAGCTATTTCCCTTACCAATATCCCTTTGTATTCATTATATATATATGAAGACAGATGCACAGTGGCTCACTGAGCCTTATACTAATTCTCTGTACATGGTATTAGAAGTTCAGGGCTTTCCCTAACCTATTTAATCGTTGTCTTTCTTTTTAGTCACTTCTTCCTCGATAATATGACTTCCCAGCTGCCTGTTTCTTCCCTTTCTTCAGATATCTCGCTTCCTTTTTCCACCGCAGATATGGCATCTACTCAATCTACATTTGTTATTTCGTCGGGATCTTCTGCTTCATCCTTTTCAATTCCGCCTTTGCCTACTTTACCTCAATCCTTTCCTCTTCACAGTGTTGCGTCAAGCATTCTGCCAGGCTCTTCTATAGGCCAGA
Organism: Lycium ferocissimum; assembly: GCF_029784015.1. Lineage (NCBI taxonomy): Eukaryota > Viridiplantae > Streptophyta > Magnoliopsida > Solanales > Solanaceae > Lycium > Lycium ferocissimum. Next base: position 26,797,388 of record NC_081352.1, on the reverse strand, counting down.
TTGGCCTAACTTCACTTCCACCTTACGCTGGAATAACAGAACCAGCAATTCCATCTCCCTTCCATTCTGCTGCGGCATTGGCTGCACCTAATGTCACTAATTTGGTGACTATCAAGCTTAATTCGCCTTGAAGATTATCTTACTTGGCATACTCAATTCACCTCCTTGTTGATCTCTCATGAACTTCTTGGTTTTCCGGATGGCTCTACACCTCAACCAACTCAATTTTTATGTAATGTCTCCAGAACTAAAGCAAGTTAACCCACTCTATCGTTCATGGCTTAGAGTTGATCAAAGGGTATGGTCTTGGCTCTTTGCAACATTGTCCCGTGAGGTCCTCGTTGATGTTCACTTATTACCTACATCGTGTGATATTTGGCTATCCCTACATAGGCGTTTTATGAATGCTAGTCAGGCCAAATCAATAGAACTTAAGCGACAACTTACTAACATGCGCAAGTCAGATTCTATGACTATTGATGAGTATCTCCGAGAGGCTAAGAAAATTGCAGACTCCCTCGCGGCAATTAACTCTCCAGTTACTTCTCAAGATTTTATTGACCATGTCCTTCTTGGGTTAGGAAGGGAGTATGACACACTGGTTGGTATTATTACTCACTTTCCTGGCCAACTATCTCTGGAAGAACTTCGCACCAAACTTTTGCTTCACGATCAATCTGCAACGCTTCAAAAAGCTTGACTCTGCTGTCTCTCATCAAGCCTTTGCTGCCCAGAATGTATCTTCTAATCCCTCTTCTATATCTGGTAGTCAGAAAGTATCTCAAGGGGTGCGTGATAGAGGTCGTTCTTCATCATTTAGAGGTCGTGTTCGCGGAGGAAGAGGCTGAGGCTCATTCAGTGGTCGTAGTCAACCACAACAAGTTTCTTCACCCAATAACTCTTTACGCAATGGTTTTAATGGACAGTCTTCGTCAGGTATTGGTAGTGTTTCTCCTGTTCCTTATCATTCAACCGCTAGTTCAATGTCACCATCCTCTTCGGAATCTTAGGAGCACACCTTTCGTCTACTATTTGTCAAATTTGTGCGTATCCTGGTCATTCTGCATTACAATGTAATAACCGTTTCAATCACGCCTTTGTTGCTAATGATCTTCCTAAGTCTTTTGATACTAACGAATGACGCTACTTGGTACTTCGACTCTGCTGCGTCCGCTCATATGACCCCTTGTGAAGGTAATTTTTTTACAAAAATCCCCTTATACTGACTTTGATCGTGTGTTGGTTGGGAATGGTACTTTGCTTAACATTAAAAATATTGGATATTCTCAGTTACCCTCTACATCCCGTCCACTACACTCGCACTCAATGTTTTATGTTCCTTAACTTCGTCATAATTTAATTTCTGTCAAGAAGTTGTGTAAGGATAACAATTGTTCTATTAATTTTGATGATTCTTCTGGTTATGTTAAGGACAAAGCCTTCGGTCAAACTCTCCTGCAAGCTTCCAGTAAGGGTGATGTTTATCCGCTAGCATCTTTATCAGTGACTTCTCATCCTCAAGCGTTTGTTGCTCAACGTCAACCTGGAGATATTTGGCATCGTAGATTAGGTCATAGTGGAGCTCATACTTTAGATCGTCTTAGGCAAAATAATTGCATTAGTTTGCTTAACTCTTTCAGTAATGATTGTGTCCCTTGTCGTTTAGGAAAATCTTAACGTTTACTATTTAATTTAGTAGATCACTGTAGTTCTTTTCCTTTAGAAATTATTCACTCATATGTTTGGCAATCACCGATTTTATCAAACTTGGGGTTCAAATATTATGTTATTTTTGTTGATGATTTTTCTCGATTTACATGGTTGTATGCTATGAAAAATAAGTCAGAAGTGTTTTCACATTTTTGTGCCTTTCAAAAACTAGCAGAGAACATGTTTGACACTAAAATAAAGACTTTTCAAAGTGATGGAGGTGGTGAATTTGATAACACATCTATGCTCTCACATTTTTCTACCACGGGTATTTTTTTTCGTAAATCGTGTCCGGACACTCCTCAACAAAATGGGGTTGCTGAACGGAAGCACCGACACATTATTGAAATGGTACATACTGTTCTCGTAGAGGCTAATTTACCATAACAATTTTGGGTTGATGCTGCTTATTCTGCTGTTTATACAATTAATAGATTGCCAACACCTATTTTGCAAGGACTTCCTCCCTTTGAAAAACTTTTTCATAGACCGGCGGACTATAATTTTCTTAGAGTTTTTGGTTGTGAATGCTTTCCTAACCTTTCTGCTCGAGTGTCTCACAAGCTCACACCTTGTTCGGTCCATTGTATTTTTCTTGGTTATGCATCTAACTTTAATGGATATCGTTGTCTAGATCCCAAATCAGGCCGTGTCTATGTCAGTCGCTATGTTGTTTTTCATGAGTTCGTATTTCCATACACTACATTATCTTGTCCTTTAGATGTGTCTTCCTCCTCCATCTCTCCAGATCCGCTTGTGGTTACATCACCCTTATTTACTCCACCACCACCCCTACCTGTGACTCCCTCTAACCTCCCTTCCTCTAATTCTCCTCCATCTGCTTCTTGTTCTACCTCAGTCACTCTGGAGCCATCTATAGATCCATCCAGTGGATCACCCTCTGATAATATTTCCACGTTCGTATCCACCTCGTTGCCTACTACCACTTCTTCCGCTTCCGAATCTATCATTAGATCTCATCCAATGCAAACTCATGCTAAATATGGAATTTCTAAGCCTAAGAAAATATTTTCATTGAGTGCCTCTCTTTATGATAGTGAGTCGTCTTGTTTCTCTTAGGCTGTGAAAAATCCTAAATGGCAACAAGCTATGGTAGATGAATTTAATGCTCTTTTGGCTAATAAAACTTGGGTGTTTGTTCCTTTTCAATCACACATTAATTTGGTTGGTTGTAAGTGGGTTTATCGTATTAAATATAATTCGGATGGGTCTATTGAGCGGTACAAAGCTCGTCTGGTAGCACAAGGTTTTCACTAGCAACCTGGTATTAATTACTATGAGACTTTCAGTACTGTTGTTCGAGCTACTACTATTCGTATTGTACTTTCTTTAGCAGTTTCTTATTCTTGGCCTATTCGTCAATTAGATGTCAAAAATGCTTTTTTACATGGTATTCTTAATGAGGAAGTCTTTATGAAACAACCTCCGGGTTTCATTCATCCTGACTTTCCTCATCATGTTTGTAAATTGACCAAATCCATTTATGGCTTAAAATAGGGTCCATGTGCATGGTTTCATCGCTTTAGTACATTTCTTCTTTCTCAAGGTTTTATTTGTAGCAAATCTGATACTTCTATGTTTGTTCGTGTTCTTCATCAGGTATTCTTGTCCTATTGCTTTATGTTGATGATATTATTCTAACCGGTAGTCATTCAACTCTCCTTGATCAGTTCATTAGTTTTCTTTCCCGTCAATTTGCCATGAAAGACTTAGGTGAGCTTCATTATTTTCTTAGTGTTCAAGATGTTTGCTCGTCTGATGGTCTTCATTTATCTCAATGGAAGTATATTTTAGACCTGCTCCTTAAGTTTCATATGCATACTTGCAAGCCAGTTGTTATCGCTCTAGCTTCTCGCACTACTATTTCTCTTACGGACGGTGAGTTACTTTCGCATCCTAGTGAATATAGGAGCATGGTAGGTGCACTTCAATATTTGACTTTGACCCGTCCTGATATTGCCTATGCTGTGACTCTTTTTTCTCAGTTTATGCATGCGTCTCGTACTACTCATTTGCATTGTGTGAAGCGTATTTTTAGGTATTTACAGGGTACTCTTGCACATGGATTGTTCTTGCGTGTTTCTTCATCTAATTCATTGGTAGTTGCTTATTCTGATGTTGATTGGGCTAGATGTCCCGATAGTAGGCGTTCCACAAGGGGCTTTGCCATGTTCTTGGGTTCCAATCTTATCTCTTGGCGTGCGAAGAAACAACCCACAGTTTCAAGGTCATCTAAAGAGGCTGAATATAGGGCTATTGCCTATACTGTAGCTGAAACTTCTTGGATTCGTCATGTTCTTTGTGAGCTTGGTCTTTATCTTCGTGAGCCAATTCGAGTATTGTGTGACAATGTCAGTTCAACATACATGTCTCGTAACCCAGTATTCCATGATCGTTCTAAGCATATTGACATTGACTATCATTATGTCCGTGATAAAGTTGCTCAAGGGGATGTTGTTGTCCAATATGTGCCTTCTCACTTACAACTTGCTGATATTTTTACGAAGGGCTTATCCTCATCCCGTTTTTGTTTTTTGCGTGACAATCTGTCCGTTATTTCAACACGTCCAAATTGAGGGGGCATATTAGGACTCATTGTCCGTGTAGATGTAGGACTCATAGTCCATGTATTTGTATTGTACTAGGTTAGCTATTTCCCTTACCAATATCCCTTTGTATTCATTATATATATATATATATATGAAGACAGATGCACAGTGGCTCACTGAGCCTTATACTAATTCTCTGTACATGGTTGAGTAAGCTATAAGAGATGTGGGGATTAATTCTACTTAACCACAAATTTCTTATAGAGCGGGCTGTGGGTAATACAACTTCATTTTCCCGTGGTACTAGTTGGGTCACCAGAACGAAATGAAATAAGAATCTCTAGAGATCTCTTCTCTCCACTTATTGGTAACAAACTTTTCTTGCTTAAGCCATCAAAGCCCCTTTTTGACTCGGCCTGAGGGCGACCGGCCATCGAAAGGACAAACACTCGACTGTAGTTTGGCTTCGTTCACATGATACCGCTTCGGCGCTTCGTTCAACGTGTATGGATCCTGCCGTGAAGCATTGTAAAATATTGCAAGAGGCAGAGGATTCATCGAATGTGTATTTATGTAGTGATGAACATCAGCAACGTTATTCGATAAGCTTATTGTTTGCCGATTATTTAAAGTAATAATGAAATAAGAATATTTGATTTACTTAAGAAATCTTTAAGAAATCTTAAACAAAATATGCTTAGCAATTTGATGCATATATAAACAACTACTACACCGTGTTGTAGTGACTTAAAAGTTTGTTGATGCATATAATAAATAAATAAAATAAAATGTCAGAAGTGGGATTTGAACCCACGCCCTCTCACGAAGACCAGAACTTGAGTCTGGCGCCTTAGACCACTCGGCCATCCTGACTTGTGGCATTTTGAGTTAACCACATGATATAGAACTCTTCTCCATTTTCTGCTATCCTGAATTTATATTTTTCATGTTCTTGCCCCACTTATGTATCTTGGCTAGATGACTAATTGTGTTTTGAGTCAAAGAGAGACCTTTTAACCAAGAGATTCAAGATGGTTTTTAAATGTTCAAGTTACATTTCAAACTTTGAAACAACCATGAATAGGTTGAGAAGTTTATGTGATTAGCTCAATCAAAGTTAGAGACATACAACTGAATTATAGTATTTCTATGAAACTATTAATTCTCGTGTTAGATAATTAGTAAGCTCATGCCACAAAAGTAAAGGATATCTAAAAAGTAAGTGTACGTTATGGATTAAAAAGAGCTCTCTTTTTCAATTTATAAGAAATTGTCTTGTAATGGACTTTTAATGAGCTAAAAAAGAGAGTGGGCTCGTGCCACGTGAGAAATGAGCCTGGATACAACAAAAGTGGTGGATTTGCCCCCTGCTCGTGGAGATACACGTGAGGCATAACCAAATTCATGCATACCAAAATATGCCTCGTTGGACGTCACCGAATTAATAACTCTCATGCTTGATAATTGGCATAATACATAAATATACTCACAAATTTCGCCTCAGCTAACTAGTATGCCTTCCAACTGTGAAACAGACAAGATGTACCTCAACTTCAGATAAAGTCAACACTTAAACACAAACGCTATATTTACAATTACGCAAGACATAAATTTGAAGGTGTTTAAAACATCATTTTGTAAAGTGGAGTTGTTCAATCGACAAAATGACACAAATCGAGGTGCCTACTTGCGCACATTCAAAGTTGGAGGCCCTACTTACATACCGGCGCTAAGCTAAGTCAATTGTTTATGTATTATACCTCGATAATTAGCAGTAGGTTATTCGCAACGGTATTTATCTTAATTAACTTTACGATTTCAATTAGATTCTACCACAACTTATTTGATTTACTGGATTTGAAATTAATTTTTACTTGATTAATAAATTTTTAACGCAAATATAGCTAGGGGCTAGGGACTAAGTCAAAGTTAACCAATCGGACGAACCCATATCTTTCCTCGAGATATGCCTCTGTCGGCAATCACATATACTGACAATGGAATTATAAGTATGAGCAGCAACAATTCAGATTCTTGTAAATGTTCTAGTACAATGAATTATACTCAAATGGTTAAAGAAAAAAAAATCCACATATATGGACGGCCTTGGATGTTGTAGATGCTTGTAACTACTGGGGTACAATCTTAATCCTTACATGTACTAAAGATTCATGTCTTGTACGGTGTGACATTGAAACTATAACCAAAATTGAGATGCCTTTGGTTCAACCACATGCTAATTGCAGAGACATTTCGACAGGATTCCCGTATTCGATAAAACATGTTCAATTGTTTTTTGTTTATTGTCAAAAATTATTCAAACGTTTCATAATTTATATCGATTCGCCGATAGTCAAGGGCAGAGCGGAATCCTTATCGAGAAAATTATATTGTGCTTATCATTGGTGTACACAAGATTTATCTTAAGCGGTGTCGACATTTAAAGAAGTGAATATATAAATAAATCGCTATAACAACATCATAATTTGGAAAAACACAATTCAAGTATATGATATTACTACTCTCATCGACGAGTTCTCATTTTTTGAAACACATCCATAATAGACTCATTGAATATATTACTGTACTAAATTCTTCATTTTCTATATAAGGCACCAAACAACCACTCAAAAGCTCATTATCCATTCGATTCTGTAAATCGGTCTCAATCAACTTCATAGTAGAGTGGACTCATGAACGTGAAGAATCAGACCGAAGGCAAAAGTGGTGAATTTGCGCGCGTGCGATATATGTGAGGGCTAATCCAAATTCATGCTTATCAAAATTAAATATTTCCCATTGAACTGTTATGACCATTATTTAATCCGTATATATTTCAAAAGTTCTTACAAACAGGCCATCTGCAATCATATATACTGACAATGGAATTATACGAGCAGCAACTATTCAAATTCATGTGATTGTGCAATCATAGTACAATGAACTATGCTCAAATTTGCGAAGAATAATACAAAATCCACATGCATGAATCCTTACATGTACTAAAGATTCATGTCTTGTACGGTGTGACATTGAAACTATGACCAAAATTTGGTAAAAAATATATATGAGATGCCTTTGGTACAGCCACATGATAATTACAGAGACATATCGACAGGATGCCGCCTCTATTTGATAAAACATGTTCAATTGTTTTAGTTTACTGGCAAAAATTATTCTGAGGTATCATAGCATTATATCGATTTTGCCGACCGTCAAGGGCAGAGCTGCATGGTTCAAAGAATCCTCATCATCAGAAAATTAATTATGCGTATAGGTAACCATTTTTTAAGGCCTTTTTTTAATGTTAATCATAAATAGGTAAATACCCTTTACACAAGTAAAACTTCAATGTAACGTCGAAGATGACTAAAAAAGTATTTTAGGCCACATATTTAAGTCCCCGGTGTAACATCTAATTCATGGCTCTTGTATTTGGAAGCTAGCATCGATAGGATAATGACTCCAACGCCCAAGACAGTGTCCTCTAGTATTAATAAACTGAGTTGAGAACTATAAAGTTTCATGTTAAATTTTAGGAGAGGCAAAATACTAACTTATTTGTTTGGTGAACAAAATTATCCCACATCTAATGAGAGGTAGGAAATATTCCGTAAAATTAATCAAGATGCATGTCAGTTGGGATTTTTCGAATGTGTGTCTATGTAGCGATGAACATCAAGACATTGTCGGATAAGCATATTTTATTGACCAAATTTATTGATGGATATGATCAACACAAGATGTTAGTTGAGATTTTTTGAATGTGTGTTTATGTAGTGATGAACATCAAGAACATTGTCGGATAAGCATATTGTTTGCCGATTATTTACAATAATAATGAAATAAGAATATGTGGAATTGGACTGAGTACCATAGTGACTAAAATTTGTTGATAAATATAATCAGTAAACTAAAATGTCAGAAGTGGGATTTGAACCCACGCCCTCTCACGAAGACCAGAACTTGAGTCTGGCGCCTTAGACCACTCGGCCATCCTGACTTTGTGTGACATGAAACTTTAGAATTGACATTCATTCTATATCGAGAATGTGCATAGCAACCATTTTTTATGTCATTAGCTATTTGAATTCTGTCCCTTAGTCCTATGGACTATATTTGTCTGCAAAGGGAGAGTTTCATCCAACTAAAAGTTAACCAATTTTTTTATCCTTCCAATTTATCCCAAATCAACTAAATAATTGTCATATAGATGTGGTTTTGAGTTGAGAGAGTAGATTCTGAATTGTATATATAATTCTGTTTATATTTATTTTTGGCACGTATACATATATCAAGTTCAATCCCGAAACACTGAGTTTTGTCAAACCTGCAAACCATGGTATATCCCACTGTTATATTGGACCTATGATTTGGAGGGTGAATATGTCATGTTGGCAAAAGGGTGAATTTGTATTATGTACTCAATCATGCAGTAAAAGAACATTATATTATCTTGGTCATCGGATAGACCAGGAATGATGAACACAATTAGGTAACACAAACAGCCAAGAGCTCATCCGTGCACAGATTTAAATATTTAGCACAATCATGCACGTCTTTCTGATACTTTTATCCTTCTACAAGCAAAGCCAAAATGTGAACCTTAAACAATATTATGATATTCCTCATGGTGTCTTAATGAGACCTCACTGTACATAATAAATTTCGTTCCTGAAAAATAATCAAGACCGAAATTAAAGATATTGTATCAATTGTTGTATTTTATTTCAATATAGTGAATATAACAATTTTATAAATCCTCTATTCTCTTTTTTTTTTCGAAAATAAATTCAAGAGATTTTGAGTTTGATTTTGAATTTGGTGGACTTGGTTTTGACTTGTATTTGAATTCAAGGACTTAAAGCTTCATCTTGAATCTTCCTTTGTCCACAAGCAAATTTCTCTTATTTGAGTTCTGGTCTCTTTTTTTGAATTATAAGGATCCCTATTTATAGTTGTAAGAGGGAAGAGCTGTGATGAAGACAAACTCTTTTTGCCAATCGGCTGATTGCACTGACATGATAATAATTGATTGGCTGAAATATTTCACTTATACACGTGACATATTTTCATTAGAATTTGTTTTGACTATATGTATGCTATGTATTTTAACATGTGACATGATCTTGTTGGCTCTTTTTATTTGACTTGGCGTCCCTCATCATTTGACACGTGGCAGCCAACTGAGGTCTAGGATAAGTAACAACTTGGCTTAGCAAAATGGGGTCATCATTTGTAGCCCAATTAAATGGACTAGCCCAATGAATTTGGACTTTAATTAAATCCATACTTGTTGGGCTGAAATAATTAATTCAAGAGGAATTTTCACAATTGACAATAGTTTGTACCTTTTTTCTGTTTGTCGCTATAGTTTTGGTATTTACCATTCGTAGCTACTTTTACACTATATTCAATTCAGCTGTATTCATGAATATAATTCACGACAATATAATTGACAATGGGGGATTGCTCAGATGGTAAGCATCTTCCACCCACCTCCAAATCGAAGGTTGTGGGTTCGAGTCACTAAGAGAGCAAAAGGAGAGAGCTCCTGGGAGAGGGGTAAAAAAAATGACAAAATGATTCAGTGTATTCATGACAGCAATTCCGTTGTATCTATGAATACAGTTCAAGGCGAAATACAATGTATACAAGGAAACAAACAACAAAATTCATAAAATACAGGGATTTGTCGGTGTATTTCTCTTTTTGAATATAGAAATACAGGAGAAAATATAAAAAAAATTACACTGTATTTACACAAAATGGAGATTACACTCAAATCCGAGAAATACAGTTAGAAAATCCGGCGAAACTACAAAAATACGTTGTATTTACACTTAAAATGAAGAATACATACAATAGTACATTGTATTTACATTCAATGTATTTTCTGGCGCTTCGTCGATGGCGCGCCGAAAAAATTTTCCGCCGAATTTCGGAATATAAATAGTGTCAAAAGATAGATTCGCCAAGATCTATCCATTTATGCATGTTTCATTGGGTGAAAATGGCCAGATCTCAACGAATTTGAGAAATAATACTTTGGGGTTCCTTGTTTTTTTTTCTTTCTTTCTAAGATCAATGGAGTTCTATGAGAAATTGAAAGATATGGGTTGTGAATCTGTATAGAGGAGAATGAGAGCAAGAAATGGTGAAAATTTGGGACCATTTGGATAGCGTCGGCCGGCGGCGGCGATTCCTAATGGTGGCGGCACAACGGTTGTCTGACAACGATCTGGTGGCGGCGGCAGAGAAAATATGTGAGAGAAGATGGTTCGTAGGGTTGTGAGGAGGGAGAGATTTGAAAATTGTGTGTGGAAGGTGAATTTGCTATAAAATTAGCTATGTATTGTAATCATTGCAAACTATAGATGCGAATGGTAAATACCTAATAGATATTAGTTATATTGTGTAAAATTTTCTTAATTTGATTGTATTAGCCTATAATGTTTGTTTGAATTAATATTATATTAAATTTATAATATAAGTATAAAGTATTTTATGAATTTAATTTCAATAAAATTTAATCGTCTACCTTGACAACTTAAGAGAGCATATTTGTCACAAACCACATACTCCCGCTGAGACATCTAAAAGAAGATTGTGAATCATCAAACTCATTTCCAAATTAGCGATTTTCTAAATTTCTCCTTTGTCTAAATTGAAGGCTAGGGGTCCCTTCGGGGACCTCCGATAAAATTGGAACGATACAGAGAAGATTAGCGTGGCCCCTGTGCAAGGATGACACACACAAATCGAGAAAAGGCAAGGGATCCTAAAGCAAAAGAAGAGAGGAGAGAGAGAACCAAAATTGGAGGTATATCTTTCACTAGTAGTAGTATTTTTCTAACAATAACTACAATTTTTTATTTTTTTTTATTTTTATTTTTATTTTTATTTTTTATGAACATAATATTCAAGATTAGCAGGAGAAGATGTTTAGGAGAGAACTCCTTGATCTAACCATACACCTGAACAGTCCTTCCAAACCATTTTCAAATTTGTCAAGGTGAGATTCGAACAATTCCACTCTGACTTCAAAGTCCATTTTTTCTTCTTCGCCTTCGCATGGTATTCTTCCTTTGTTTACCAGTCTTGAAACCAATGATCTTTTAGATTGTTTTGGCTTCAAAAGCGGGTCAGAAAATAAGGACAAGAACATTTGGAAAGTGGAAAGGCGTATCGTGTTAGCTTCTCTTAGTGTTTTAATCATATCTACAGTGTCCCGGTCTGCATCTAGGAATACTGATATTGATCCTTCAGTAGTCGCTTGATCCATTTTCTTCAAGGCCAATGTTAATTTTTTAGCTTCTTTCTTTATCTTCTTACCGGAGGAGGCAAACTTGATGATGTTGGTTTCTGTTGTTGAATCCCCTTTATTCCTTCTGAGAGAGAATTGAAGATCCCTTACGTTTTCCTCACATTGTAACACAAGTTCCCGTATACTGGCACACACATCGAGAAGTCTCTCAGACTTATCCAATAAATCCTTAACCCATTTTTCGTGTTGATGTTGGGAGAAGAATAGGAGAGCCTGAGGCAAGTTAAGTAGATCATTCACACACTTGTATAACTCCTCTAAACCTAGTAGACCATCGTGCATAGTCTCAAATGTCGATTCACTCGATATTTTCAATGTTTTGAGGTTGTTGAGTGCCTCTTCAACTCTTTGAGTTGTTGGATGTGATCTTCCAGGCAAACTGATTGATCTAAAGTGGTTGAATTTTGAAGAAGTGGCCATTGTTGGAATTTTTTTTTTCTTTTTGGTGGAAGGAATCTTAACTGTGTGATGTGCAATTAGATTAAACCAGTGTTATCTATATAGCAAATCAGGGGCGGAGCTACAGTTATATAGGGGGGTTCGGCCGAACCCCCCAGCTTTTTCGTAGACCCTGTATTTGTATTAGAAAAATTAATAAATATAGATAATATTTACTTGCGAACCCCCATACATAAGCAAGCAAACGGTTCAGTGGCTGGGTAGTGCCTAGCGAAGTACTATCCCACTCGTAATGCAGGTTCGAATCCCGCTAGCACCCATTGCTTTCTTTTTTGTTTTCTTTGATATAAAGCACTGCTTTCTTTTTTCCCTTCTTTTTTTTTTTTTTTTTTTTAAATAAGGCCCCAAAAGGGGCTGATTTTATTAATATTAAAACAAAGGGTCCACAAGACAAAAAAACAAAACATAAAGCAAAAAAACAAAAGGGAAAGTGCAGTTCAACGAACCACAAAAAAATGGAAATCTAAATCTATAGAAATTCTCCCATCTAAGCTCAGCTATTTGAGTTTCTTTCTTCAAGCTACTCCAGATCGGTACCCATTTAGCTCGAATGTTGCAGCTGAAGAACCCATTTTGCGTTTGTGTCATCCAGATTGTGCAAATATCCAGTACGGTATCCATTGTTATCTTCAATTTCCTCTTGTTTCTCTTTGAAATTGTTGTCTTATCCAGCAATTGTTGTTCCCTTGTTGTTTGTTGTAGCTCCGAATTCCTGAATTTGACATGTATGATATTTATCTGCATATAAATTGTACCAACATAGAGTGCAATATGTTTCTCTTTAAATATGAGACCAAGCTTAAGATATTTTTTTGCAAAATAAATTACTTTAAGATTGTGAACTATGATTAATTAAAGAAGTGCAAATGCTGTTTTTAGATGAGTCTACACTAAGATTATTTGATTGTTAAATGTTAATAGCCTTTGAAAGCTATGGTGAACTACAGTAGATTTATATTGCTTTTGTATGCTCTCCAAAATTTGAAGTGTAATTTGTGTTTTCTTGACTTTTAGGATCTTTAAGCAAAAAGTCAAGATGATCACGAATTTCTTCAAGCCTCAAGCTCCTTCAAATACTATTCCTAGCTCTCCTTTGCCAAGTTCTCATTTGCCAAGTTCTTCGTCGCCGTCAATCTTTTCAATGCATCGGATAATGACAAAGTGTTGGCTGATTTGGATCTTAAATCGATCTCTTTCGAAAGAAAACAAATGTCAAAATTTTCTCCTAATATACGTGACCGAGCGAGAGATATTACATACTAAAGAAACCTTGCCAACCTGAAGAATTTGAATTTCCAAGTAGAGATATTGGAGGAGAATTGCGTCGTTTTAATCCCGATTGGTTTGACGATCCATATTCTCAATGGTTAGAATATAGTGTTAAAAAAGATGCAGCATTTTGCTTATGTTGTTACTTGTTTAAAAATGAGCTTGGAGGATATGGAAGAAAAGTAAGTGATGCTTTCACAACGAAAGGTTTTCGAAATTGGAATAAAGGTATAGAAAGGCTTAAAAAGCATGTGGGAGAAGTGAATAGTGTTCATACTCGATGTTTCATGATGATGCTAGATTTGATGAATCAAGAACAATCTATTCTAACTTCATTTGACAAGCCTTTCGAGAAATTTAAAGGTGATTATCGGGTTCGCTTGAATGCTTCGGTTGATGTGATAAGGTATCTTTTAAAAGAAGGAATGCCTTTCCGGGGTCACAATGAGTGTGTAACTTCTACAAGAAGGGGTCATTTTCTAGATCTCTTAAAGTGGTATGCAGATAAGAAGGAAGATGTGAAAAATGTGGTACTAGAAAAAGCTCCAAAAAATAACACCACGACTTCTCCCGATATCCAAAAAGACATTGTGAATTTTGTGCAAAAGAAACAAGAATGCAATTATTGAAGACTTGAACGGAGATTACTTTGGGATATTGGTTGATGAGTCTAAGGATGTTTCTCATAAGGAACAAATGGCTCTTGTCTTGAGATATGTAAACAAGGAGGGTAAAGTTATTGAGCGTTTTCTTGGTCTTGTTCATGTGAAAGATACATCTGCAAAGTCATTGAAAGAAGCGATCTATTCTTTGCTTTTAGACCATTCTTTGAGTCGATCTCAAATACGGGGACAAGGTTATGATGGAGCTAGTAACATGCAAGGAGAAATTAATGGTCTTAAAACTCTGAAAGATAATTCTTCGGCATATTGCGTACATTGCTTTGCTCATCAATTGCAATTGACTTTGTAGCCGTTGCAAAAAAACATCATGATGTGAATAATTTTTTTGACATTCTTGCCAATGTTTTAAATATAGTTGGAGGTTCTTTTCGTAGGAGATGCTTCGAGATGATCAAGCTGAAAAATTAGAGGAATTACTAGTACTTCGGTGAAGTTCATACGGGAAGTGGATTAAATCAAGAACTTGGACTTCAAGGTTCGTGATACCCGTTGGGGATCTCATTTTAAGACGGTACGTAACTTCATTTCCTTATTCTCATCAATTGTGCATGTACTTGGAGTTCTTGCAAATGAGGGTGCAAATTATCATGAGAAAGCAATGGCAAAAAGTCTAGTGGAAGACATTAGATCTTATGAGTTTATCTACATGTTGCATTTGATGTTGAAAATTTTGGCGATTACATATGATTTGAATATGGCTTTGCAACGAAAAGATCAAGATATTGTTAGTGCTATGAAGCTTGTTGATTTCACAAAAAGAAAATTGCAATCAATGAGGGAATCTGAATGGAATTATTTGGTAGAAGACGTCTCCTTATTTTGTGAAAAGAATGGTATTATGATCCCTGAAATGAATGAGAAGTATGGTCTTGGAAAGTCGAAGCGTAAAAGCTCAAGTGTTATATATTCTCATCATTTGCGTGTGGAAGTTTTTTATGCTGTTATTGATTTGCAACTTTCAGAGCTTAACAATCGTTTTAGTGAAGTGAATACCGATCTACTTCTTGGCATGGCTAGTTTGAGTCCCGAGAATTCTTTTTGCAAATTATGATAAAAAAACAGATCATGAAGCTTGCTACTTATTATCCAAATGAGTTCGTGCTTCCAAGCTTGATGATCTTAGTTTTGATCTTGACAATTATATTTACTATGTGAGAGAAGTGGACAAAGCTTTTTCAAATTTGAAAGGACTTGAGATCTTTCGATGGCGTTGGTTAAATCAAATATGCACAAGACATGGGGACTTGTTTATTTGCTTGGAAGTTAAGCTTGATATTATCGTGGCTACCGCAGGAAAGAGCTTTTTTCCTCAATGAAGTTTATTAAAAATGACTTGCGAAGTAGAATTAGTGATGGCTTTTTGAATGATTGTTTAGTTTGTTATATGAGGATGAAGTATTTGAAAGTGTACCTAATGATGCGATCATTGATCGTTTTCAAAAGATGACAACTCGTCGAGTGCAATTGTAATGATAATGCTTATATTTATGTAGTGTATAAGTAGTTTGTCGCCTTTTTTGAATATATTAAATACCGATACTTGTTCGTTAGTTTAACGGTTGTTATACATTAGGTCGTTGTCCGTCTTATGATTCGAAATGAACTCGGCCCGCCTCTGTAGCAAATGAAGGAGACAAGATGAGAAGTGTCTTAATAATATTGTAATTAGCATGTGGCAGTAATATGACTATTTCTTGGAATTTGTTAAGTTGCTACACATTTGGCCAACAAAGGCTCTAATAAATTCAATTTCTAATTTAATCTTCACTGTCATGGAATTAAAGAAAATGCGTCACCTTTAGTATTGGATGATTAATAGTTTTAATGTTCTTGCCTACCCAACGTTGCTTCATTAGTACCCGATATTGTTAAAGATGCAACCTACACTTAAATTTCAGTAAAGACAAAAAATGGCCGGTGATTGTTTGTTATTTGTGTAAACCTTTGTAGGCAGAGTTACATAGTATTTATGTTAATAGAAAGTGCATGTAAACTGATCCAATCACTGTCCTCATCAAAAAAGAAAAGAAGATGCCACGTACATTACTTTACTGAAATATAGGTGGATGCCGATTTGCTTTTTCTATGAGCTTAAATTTTATATACTGGCGGTGTAAATACTATTTTAAAATATCATATCATCCAAAGGATATCTACAATAAATAAAGATATATAACCTGATAACTTAAAAACTGTTTATATTGGTGGTACATATTACTTAAAACTCTTTTTATATTCGACCCTCCTATTATCAAAGTTATTAGGCGTCTTATTATCAATTTATCACCATGTTCACTGTCTAAGATTTTGCTTAAGACGATCAGGTGATCTTAAGATAATAAAGTCTCCATAGATGATATAACTCCAAAGCTTCTCACTTCTCAAGTTCACATGTTTAGCACATAATACTGAGAAAAGGCTTAAAATTGCTGGCTCTCTAAAGGAAGCGCACATGTGCTTACAGAAAGCAGTCACTTAAAGTGTTTAATGGGTTTAAGGAACTTCCATATGCTGTCCTAAAACTACAAGTAATTTACTCATTTCCTTATTTAAAGAAATTTTGTAATTTATGTTGTAACGTTCATGACCGAGAGGGGGTCGGCGAGGGTAGGTTATACTATAGAGAAGGAATGTCAAGGCCTTTTGGCTAGCAAAATTATGAAAAAAGGGTTCAAATGATATTTTAGGCGAATTTCACATAAAAATGAAAGAGGAAACTGAAGAGCTTCATAAGGCATAGCATAAGTTCACACGATATGCGCGCTTTGGGCTCGAACATGGCGTACCCCAAGGAACAAATACATGTGATCTATTTAATTGGGCCAAAGCGGACAATGCACGCCATAGCCTAGGATCGTGACTTGTGACGAATATGATATTGGAGCCGGGTATTCACTTTCTATGGTGGTAGAGAAATCTTAATGAGGATGATGAGTCACCAAGGGGTGTATGTGTTGGCCATGAAGGAAGGCTTATGTGTCGGCCATGACAGAGGGCTGGCCAATGAGAACCGATAACAAAGGAAGACTGTAGAATTCTAAAGAAGGGGTGCACATGATAGCTAATAAGGCAAATCTCACATCAGAATGGAAGAAGAAATTGAAGGGCTTTATAAAGTATACCACAAATTCACACGGTACACGCGCTTTTGGACTTGATGATGACGTGGCTCAAGGGACAAAATCATGATTTATGTTGGGCTAAAGTGGACAATACATGCCATAGCCTTGGATCATGACAAATATGGTATCAAAGTCGGACACTCCTTCAGTATGATGGTGGGGAAAACCTCAGCGAGCACACTGATTCCTTAGCGGGTATATGCAATGCCCATGACGGAGAGGGGCACAGAAAAGGACTGATAAGCCTATTAGGCTGGGAATTAAAGACTCTAAAAAGGAGTGCACATGACACCTTAGGCATATGCTACATCAGAATGGAAGAGAAAAATGATAAATTTTATAAAACATTGCACAAGTTCACATGGTGCGCGCGCTTTTGACCTCGATAATGGCTTAATCCTAGGTACAAATCCGCAAGGTCTTTTAGCCCAAAGCATAGAATACGATCCACAGCCGTGGGCCGTGACATAAACTGAGGAGAAAATAACTTGATAAACAAAATAAATCATCGAAGTCAACACTGCAGTTAGCTGTATTAAGCAATAATTTAATCAGCTTCTGCAAGGATTCTCTTGGTAACACGCATGGAAGGAATCATCAACACGAGAAGCTACTCGTGCACAACTAATCAGAAAATAATCTTCAATATATTTCTTAACCACTCTACTAATTCAGTACCTAAAGTAATGCACAGATCTCAAAACTTTCTAGTACGTAAAGGGTGATGTTGTATTTTATACTTCTTGATATATAATTAAGTAAATAAAAATGTGCTCTTTCTAACAGCTTAAGCTTTTAGATAAGATGTTCACGCACTTTTACATGGCAGACCAGTCAAGAAGTCCTAGATTTGAGTCTCACCGCTACATCACTATCAAAAAGAATTTTTACGTGCTTGACCAATGAACAAGAATTAAGCTCGCACGTGAGATGAGATGAGATGTGATATATTTTCATAACTAGAAACAGATTATAGTTTTAGCTAAGAGTCCATGATCAATAATTGGTAAAGGGTGAATTTGTATTATGTTAACATGCATCAACTTGGTGAGGATGAAAAGCAATTATGAATCCAATCATGTAACAGAAACAGCCAATAGAACACATCCGTGTACAAATTTTAAAATTTACCTCAATCCTGCACGTCTTTTTGGTATTTTAAAATTATGATATGCTTGGTAAGCAAAATCTTAACCAGTGCACATAGTGATATGATGCCATCATAACAGGGCATGGAATATAGAGTTAGTGAATCGATGACGGCCACCTATTTGCCAATAAAGTAATGAATAGTTGGCAGGGTTGGTGCTAGAGTGTTGGCTACAAGATCGTCTCAACTCAATAATTTTGATTCAAACTCTATATTTATCTACAAAGTTCATTGAATATGTACATATTATCACTTTAGAACTCAATAACTAAAAAATATTAGGATCCAGAACCCATGCATATAATCATGATGTTTGGTTCAAGTTGCATGTACCTCGACAATTTCACCATGTACTTGATACTATATTCCACCTGTATACTGGATAACTCTACCTAAAAAAATTAGACAATAAAAAAAAAAAAAAATCACCTCCGATCCATTTTGTGGTCTCAGCAAGAATTTAAATCTAGTTTGCATCTTTAACAATATCTGGTACTAAGAAGCAATGCTGGGTAGGCAGGAAGAATAGAAGTATTAATGATACAATATTAAGGTAAGGCACGTCATTTAATTTCATGACAGTTATTAGAGCCCTTGTAGGCCAAATGTGTAGCAGCTTAACAAATTCCAAGAAATAGTCACATTACTACCACATGCTCATTACAATATTATCAAGAGACGTCTTATCATCTTGTCTCCTTCATTTGCTATATAGATAACATTGCTTGAGTCTTATAGTCCATCACAAAGCTAAGATTTTCTTCTCACAAGAAAAAACAAAAACAAAAACAGCAATGGCTTCTTCTTCAAAATTCAACCACATCATAAGATCAATCAGTTTGCCTGGAAAATCACATCCAACAGGTCAAAGAGTTGAAGAGGCACTCAACAACCTCAAAACATTGAAAATATCAAATGAATCAACAGCAGAGACAATGCACGATGGTCTACTCGGTTTAGAGGAGTTATATAAGTGCGTAAATGATCTACTTAACTTGCCTCAGGCTCTTCAATTCTTCTCCCAACATCAACACGAAAAATGGGTTAAGGATTTATTGGACAAGTCTGAGAGGCTTCTTGATGTGTGTGTCGCTATAAGGGAACTCGTCTTACAATGTAAGGAAAATGTAAGAGAGCTTCACCACTCTCTCAGAAGGAGTCAAGGGGATTCAACAACAGAAACCAGCATCATCAAGTTCACCTCCTCCGGTAAGAAGATAAAGAAAGAAGCGAAGAAATTAGTATTAGCCTTGAATAAAATGGATCACGAGACTACTGAGGGATCAGTATTCCTAGATGCACACCAGGACACGATAGACATGATTAAAACACTAAGGGAAGCCAATGCAACGCGCATTTCCATTTTCCAGATGTTCTTGTCCGTATTTTCTGACCCACTTTTGAAGCCAAAGCAATCTAAACGGTCATTGGTTTCAAGATTGGTAAGCAAAAGAAGAATATCATGCGAAGGCGAAGAAGAGAAAATGGACTTGGAAACTAGGTTGGAATCGTTCGAATCTCACCTTGACGACTTTGAAAATGGTTTGGAAGGACTATTTAGGTGCATGATTAGATCAAGGAGTTCTCTCCTAAATATTTTCTCCTGCTAATGTTGAATATTCTGTTCATAAAAATATTGTAGTTATTGTTAGAAAAATACTACTAGTGAAAGATTTATCTCCAATATTGCATCTCTGTTTCCTCTTCTTGTGCTTTTTGATCCCTTGCCATCAACGTAGACACGAGAAATTTAAAGCAGCACTAGTTCGAATATCAATCTGATAGCTTACAACTCGGAAAGTTGTTCATAGAATGTAACAAGCATTTCTACTAAAATATAGTAGGAATTAGCGACGTACAAATTCTGTAGCTAAGCAATAAAATCCATTGATAATCCTATTTACTGACGGTTTAGCGATGGATTATCAAAAGCTTCTATTAGTTACAAGCTATTTAGCGACAAATTAGCTATGGAATTCATAGTTAATTCCAGTTTTTTAGTAGTAAAGTATTAAAGCTTTGATTTTATAGGAAACTGAGTGATGAATCAAACTGTTGTATTGCTTCTTCTTTTGTTCCAAGAAATGTTCATGTTATTATCATATGCTGAAAATATTCTTATTCCAACAATATTCTCATCATGCATCCTTCATTTGCCTATATGAATGACCTTGCTCTCGTCCTATTGCCCGTCTCATACTTTCATCAGGCACAAATCTTCCAGATTAGTTTTTATGAATTGTTTATTTTTTATATTGAGTGTAAATAAGCTCTCTCAAACCACTAAATAGAGCTGAGGTTATAGTTAAAGCCGGGTATGTAGCTCAGATGATTAATTAAAGCACGTGGCTACGAACAATGGTGTTGGGGGTTCAAATACCTCCCCGCTCACAACCGTCCAAAAGGGAGTAGCTTTTATTTTAACATGCCCGGATTTCATGCTTAACATGATCAGGTGTTCTTACAATAATAAAGTCTCCATAGATGATATAATTCCAAAGCTTCTCATTCTAAAGTTCACATGTTTAGCACATATAATACTCAAAAAAAGGTTTAAAGATGCTGGTTCTCTAAAGAACACACGCATGTGTTTACATAAAGTGTTTAATGGGTTTAAGGTACTTCCATATGCTAGCTGTTCTAAAACTACAAGTGACTTACACGTTTCCTTAAAAACAATTTTAATATTTAAGCTGTGACGTTTTTGACGGAGGGTGGGTCGACGAGAGTAAGTCACAGAGAAGGTCTAATAGGCTTATAAGCTAGCAAGAGTATAAAGAAGTGCACATCATACCTTAGGCCAATTCCACATTACAATGAGAAAGGAAAACGATTTTAAAGACATAATACAAGTTCACATGTTATACGATTATTGCAGTCCGTTGGACCTAAGTTGGCCAATAGCTCTATAGTGAAGACAACAAATATCATATTAGAGCCGAACACTCCCTCTATATGATCGTGGAGCAAACTTTAGCGAGGATACTGCGTCCCTAAAAATGTGTATGTGACGCTCATGATGGAAGGCGGGTCATAGAGAAAGACTCACCGGTTTCTACGCCGGAAAATTTTGAAAAAGGGAAATATATGTGAAGAGTTTTATAAAGCATAACACAAGTTTGCAATTTGCATAGTACGCGCGCTTCTGGGCTCGATGATGCCGTAGCCCAAGGGACAAATCTGTGGAGTCTGTTGGGCCAAAGTGAACAATACATGACCATGGTCCATGAAAAATATGTTTTATGATGCCCATGCATGAGGGCAGGTGACATGAAAGGACTCACAGAGGGTGTTTTTGGGCTCAAATGCTCAATAACATAGCTAAGGACAAGCTCACTAGGTCTATTAGGCTAAAGCTAAGAATACAAAAAGAGAAGACACATTGCAGTTAGCTCTATTAAGCACTAATTTGATTAGCTTCTACAAGGATTCTCTTGGTAACACGCGTGGAAGAAATCGTCTGCACGATAAGCTACTCGTGCACAACTAATTAGAAAATAATCCTCATCATATTTCTTAACCACTCTACTAATTCAGTACTTAAAAAATTGTGATTCTCTACTTTGTTTAGACCTCAAATCTTTCTAGTCCGTAACCTATTCTTCTACTTTTTCTGTGAAATAAAAGGGTGTATTTGCATTTCATGGTTGCTGAAGACATTATTAAATAAGTAAAAATAATGTACTTCCTCTAATAACTTAAGCTTTTAGATGAAATGGTTACACACTTCAATATGGTAGTACAACAGTGGAGATGTCCTTGATTCTAGTCTCACTGCAAATCCGCTACCTATTATATATATAAAAATGATATTTTAGGTGCTTGATCCTAACAAGAATTAGGCTCGCACGAGATCGAACGTCTGAGATATATATATATATATATATATAACGAGAAATAAGTTATAATTTTAGAGGCTCGCACACGAGGAAGCGTGTGAGATCTATGTTCATAACTGAAACAAATTATAGTTGTGGCTAAGAGTCCATGATTTTTTTTATAGTGATAAAGGGTGAATTTGTATTATGTTAACATCAACTTGATGAAGGATGAATAGCAACTATGAATCCAATCATGTAACAAAAACAGCCAAGAATACAACCGTGCATAAATTTTTAAATATACCTCAATCCTGCATGTCTTTCCGGTACTTTTCCTTCCAGCATATATATTTTGATATTCTAAACAATTTTTATGATATGAATCAGCAATTATGATATGCTTGGTAAGTAAAATCTTAGCCAGTGCACATAGTGATATGATGCCTTCATAATATAGGTGGAATATAGAGTTAGTGAACCGAGGACGGCCACCTATAAACCAATGAATTAATGCAGGGGCGGATGAGAGTGTCGGCTACGGGTTCGATCGAATCCACTAACTTTAACTGAAAGTATGTAATTATCTTAAATTTTCATTAAATATGTATAGATTATCGTAAAGTAGAATTCAATAACTAAAAACTATTAGGATTCAAAATCCATAAACTTTAAATTTTGACCGCCTCTGATAATTAATATTTTTTTTAAAAATAATAAAATCATGATGTTTGAATCAGCTTACGTACAACTCAATAATTTTTACCAAATACCTGTTGCTATATTCCACAAGTATATGTACCGAAGATTTAGATAAACAAGAAAAAATTACCTCAATTTTGTCTTGTCTCGGCTAGAATTTAAATGTAGTTTGCATATTTAACGATATCTGGCACTAATGAAGCAATGCTGGTAGGTAGGAAGAATAGAAGTATTAATGATACAGTATTAAGATGAGGCACATTATTCAATTCCATGACTGTGAAGATTAAATTAGAAGTGAAATTTATTAGAGGCCTTGTTGGCCATATGTGTGGCAGCTTAACAAATTCCAAGAAATAGTCACATTACAACCACATGCTGATCATATTATTATTAGGGTGCTGGTAAATGGCACAACTCAATTTAGTACAAACTAGCACAACATAACATATGTACAAAGTCTACTTTATCCTTAATGAAAAATGGCTCCAACATTTGATATTTCTCTTCAAATTATTTCCCTCCAAGACAAAGCAATTATTACACTTAAACATGCTTAAGCTTTCATTTTTTCAACATCTAAAACTCATAAATTGTTCTTGTGTAAAAGTTCACTTCAATTTTTCGCTCTAAATTTTTTATACATTTTATACATACACCTAATTTAATTATATAGTCAACCTATTTGTACGGTCTACCAATACAAACTACATGTCGATATATCCTATAAATATCGTATAAACAATTTTAAAAAACTAAATTACATACAAAAGCTGTCTAATTTTGTCACACCCCTATCAGGAGTATGACGGGCTCCGACCAGTAGGCCGGGAACCACCTGACTTATCCGTTACTTTGAACATTATAAACCATAACTCAAAGAATATCATATGCAAGTAAAAGGCCCAATATAGGAATATCCGCTTATTCAAGACATATGTAGCATAAGGCATCGACAAGGTCGCCACAACATAATGTATTTCATAAAGCCGGCAAGGCTAACAGTAAAGTATCATGTTCCACCTCGGCAATTTCAGGTCGTTGCGTCGTGAATAGACTAACGTCAGTTAAGCCGGACACGAGACCTTCACGACTACAAGAGGGTGATTACAGCGTGTACTTAATATATATACGATAAGATTTCTAAGTCGTAGGACTTGGTGAAACTAGGTTCGTCAAAGGAAGCGGAGTATAAGTTATGTTTGGGAAGGATTCCATGGGTGTTGAATTAACGAATATTTAGCAAGGTCTTGAGGACAAGTTACAATGTCCGTTAGATCGTTAAGGAAGTGTCATATAAGTACCAAGAAGATTCCATAAGGATTCGAGATCAAACGAAGCGACGAGAACGAAATCGGAAAAATTGGGGATTACACGGTCATATATACGGACCGTATATTTTATACGGCCCGTATACCTGACCGTAGAACCCTTCCCGAAGGGTGATTTTCCGGAGGAAACATACGGTCCAATATACGGACCGTATAAATTGTACGGTCCGTATAGTGCACCTATAGGTTTCGGGCTCGGTCCGAACTTCATTTTTATATACGTACGGTTTCCTTATTTTTCTCATTTCCCACTTCTCAAATACTTTAAACCTCAGAACTCCTCTCCATATCACACTAATACATATCCAAGAGGGAAATCAAGGATCAAACATCAAAAGTTGGTAGAATCAAAAGTGGTGTGAATGCTTCCTATGGTTGATAAAAGTTGAGATCTCTTTGGTATTGAGTTAAGTTCTTCTCATGAAGTATTGATCATCCAAGGTCATCTCTACATAATCAAAGGTGAGTTTTACAATTGTTAATGCTAGTTAATAGTGTTGAGTAGTTGAAGAACTCGAATTAGAAACAATATGGAATATGAATTAATATGCAAATAATGGTATTAGGTTGAAAAGTAGTTGAATTACGATTCATGGTATAATACGAGTGTAATCTTGTCATGAATGGTACTAATGATGTTGAGGAAGTATTATGTGAAAGATAAGCATGATGTTGTATTATAGTTGTGGTTGAGGAGAGTCTTAGGCGTGAATTTGGAAATTGAATGACGTCTAGCCAAGGGAAATTATGTATTATGATGTTATGGGCGTTGCTATGATGTTGGGAGCTGTTTTATTATTTGAGGGAAGTTGTCGGAACAAACGAAATGCTCCCCCATTTTCGTTTGCCTTATTCGCTTTAGTTCAGGCCTAAGTATACCTTCAACAACCTAACCTTCGTATGAACCTCTTTGTATGTAGAATTGTGTTTCGGAAGGAGAAAGCTTTTAGTCGACATCATTAATGAGATACAAAGGTATGTAAGTTTATCCCCTTTCTTTCAAAGGTACGACTCTTGTTTCATAATTTCTTCCCTATACTTTCCATGACCTTCTTACATCCCTAAAGATGAAGTTTGGAGAAATTTAAGAACTCCTTATGAGATATGTTCCATAACGATAAAGATGACCATGATGACTTCATGATGTCGATGTTTCTATGCTTATGATTTCATTGGTTCTATTCTTCGTTGTTGTCTCACCTCATGATATCAATTCTTTCAAGGTGGGACCTAGCGATGATGACGATGCCATAATATAATCGAAGGTTCACGACCTTACGTCACTCCGATAGAGCGCACTTTTATTTGGGCTCTCATGCATGCTACGCATATTATATATGTATATGATATGTATATGTATATAGGGGACATGGGGAAAGGTGAGGCGCTATAGACGCATAGCCACCTCATAAGCTGGTATCTTATGATATCATCCCGGACGTGGGATGCCCGGACGCAGGCTATATGGGTAATGGATCGGGCCGTACGTTCCACGACAATATATTGATATATGAATCGGGCTGCATGTTCCGCAGCAATACATGATACGATATTTCACGAGTATGCATGCATGACTCCGCCTTAAGTGGCAAGCAGTCACCCATTATCTTCTTACCTTTATTTTATTTTCCTGTTCCCTTGTTATTTTATGATGCATGCCTTACATACTCAGCATATTGCTCGTACTGACATCCTTTTTCTTTTTGGATGCTGTGCTCATGCCCACAGGTAGACAGGAGACGACCCGGCCTTCTAGAGTCGACCGCCCTTGCACCAGAGCACTTCCATAGACCGGAGGTGCCGAGTCTGACATATTCTTTTGTGTATATATTTGGATATGGTGGGTTCCTGTCCCATCTTCATGATTTCTGAGTTTCAGTTAGAGGCTCGTAGATACTCGTACGTGGGTAAAAGATGTGGTATGACCCTCGATGTATATTTTGTGCATTATTCTTTGTCGCCGCGAGGCTCATATATATATATATAGGTGTACATGCTTTATGGAGTTTATATGTGTATAGGTTAAGACGATAGTAGTATGATATGTGGTGCTCGGTGATCAACTCCGGGTGCCCATCATGGCCCACTAGGCGGGTCGTGACAAAAGTGGTATCAGAGCAGTTTCGTCCTAGGGTGTGTCTACGAGCCATGTCCAGTAGAGTCTTGTTTATGGGTGTGAAGCGCGCCACACTTATAAACAAGAGGCTGCGAGGCATTTAGGAATAATGACCATCTTTCTTTTCATAGATCGTGCGATAGAGCCATAATGTAAGATTTCCTTTATTCTAATTGTGCATTATGATTTCAGTGATGCCGACAAGAAAGAAGAAAATCCGCACAATATTAAATGCCGCCGGGGAAGGCACCTGTCGAGAACCTCCAGCTGAGTTGGGACATGGCGAGGCTTAGAGTGCTACTCCCTCGCACGTCACTCCCACTCCTATCCCTCCAGCGGCAGAGGAGCATGAGAGGGCCCCAGCTCCAAATCAGAACTTACGGGATGCCGTTCAATTGCTAACTCAGTTAGTTGCCGCGCAGGCTCAGCGGCAGAGTGCAAGTCCAAGTGATAGGGCGGCTAGTGCCCGAGCCCGTGATTTCATGAGCTTAAATCCTCCAGAATTTTTCGGATCGAAACCGGATGAAGACCCGCAGGGCTTTATTGATGAGGTATTGAGGACGTTGAGAATTATTCATGCTTCTGATACCGAGTCCATGGAGTTGGCTTCGTATAGACTCCGGGACGTAGCTGTTTTATGGTATAATAATTGGGTTTCTTCAAAAGGGGAAAATGCATCTCCCCCAAAATGGCAAGAGTTTG
Source organism: Lycium ferocissimum (assembly GCF_029784015.1). NCBI lineage: Eukaryota > Viridiplantae > Streptophyta > Magnoliopsida > Solanales > Solanaceae > Lycium > Lycium ferocissimum. Next base: position 26,770,429 of record NC_081352.1, on the reverse strand, counting down.
TGGAAAATTTTATTCAGCATTATTTTCCCCCTGAGGTTCGTCGGGCTCGCGCCGATAGATTCCTGAATCTTAAGCAAGAGAATATGAGTGCCCGGGAGTATAGTCTCCGGTTTAATTCGTTGGCTAGATATGCTCCGGCCATGGTAGCAGACATGGGAGACCGGGTACACCGATTTGTGAGAGGCTTAGGGCCACACTTATTCAAAGATTGTTTGACAGCTTCGCTATTGGAAGGGATGGATATCTCGCGTATTCAAGCGCATGCCCAGAACTTGGAAGAACAACAGCAACCGCATAGAGGAGAGCGAGATGCAGATAGGGGACACGGTAAAAGGACTAGATCAGCGGGTGCTAGCAGAGAGTAGCGATGGAGGCCGGGGGCAGCAATATTCCGCATATTCGGGACGCTTGCATCTAGTGCACCTCCTCGATTCGCGGGCCAAAAGTTTGATCGTCCCTATTTATTCTCGGGGCCGTCGTCGGGTTCGGGAGCTTCGTGTTCCCGCATCGTGGTGATCCTAGCCGGCAGGAGACCGCCGGTACCATGGTGTGGTCAATGCGGTAAGTTACATTCGGGTCAGTGTCGCCGAGGCTCGGATGCTTGTTATGCCTGTGGTCGATTTGGCCACATGATGCGTGATTATCCAATAAGGAGCGGCAAAGATGAGGCCCGACCACTGTGTTCGCAGCAGTGTTCTTCGTCGTCCGCGCGCCCCGTAGCAGGCTTCCCTGTGTTTGGGCCGGGCCGCGGCGAGGCGCAGGAGGAGCCTCTAGTTCGAGCGGTCCCGTAACCGTATCTATGCACCGAAATGGACCACGGATCCGGAGACCTCTCCCGACGTTGTGACAGCATATTGACAGTATCTTCTTATGATGTTTATGCATTAATTGATCCGGGCTCTACCTTGTCATATATTACTCCATACATTGCTGGTCGTATCGGGATAAAACCCGAGCCAATTGAACCTTTCGAAGTGTCCACTCCCGTTGGTGATCCAGTATTAGCCAGACAAGTGTATAGAGACTGTGTAATTATAGTGTGTGGTCGGCACACTGTAGCTAATTTGATTGAATTGGAAATGCTAGATTTTGATGTTATTATGGGCATGGACTGGTTAGCTTCTTGCTATGCAAATGTAGACTGTAGGGCCAAGGTGGTCAGGTTCCAATTTTGGGAGAACCGGTTTTAGAGTAAAACCGCATCTCCAACAACAGGTTTATTTCCTACTTCAAGGCAAAGAAGATGATTGCCAAGGGCTATATTTATCATCTAGTTCGCGTTCATGACACGGAAGCAAAATCGCGGACTTTTCAATCTGTTCCGGTAGTAAACGAGTTTCCAAATGTATTTTCGGACGAGCTTCTAGGTCTTCTACTAGAACGGGATATTGAATTCACTATCGATGTATTGCCGGATACTGAGCCAATATCTATCCCTCCCTACAGAATGGCTCCCGCAGAATTGAAGGAATTAAAAGCACAGTTGAAAGATTTACTCAAGAAGGGGTTTATTAGGCCCAGTTCATCGCCATGGGGAGCACCTGTTTTATTCGTCAGGAAGAAAGATGGATCCCTGCGGATGTGTATCGATTATAGGCAGCTGAACAGGGTGACAATAAAGAATAAATATCCACTTCCGAGGATTGAAGATTTGTTCGATCAATTGCAAGGAGCCAAGTGGTTTTCCAAGATAGATCTGAGGTCAGGATACCATCAAGTGAGAGTTAAGGAAGAAGACATCCCAAAGACGGCTTTTAGGACCAGATATAGTCATTATGAATTTTGGGCAATGTCGTTTGGTTTGACCAACGCTCCAGCAGTGTTCATGAACTTGATGAATGATGTGTTCAGACCATTCCTGGATTTATTTATAATTGTATTTATCGATGATATCCTGGTATACTCTAAATCAGAGGAAGAGCATGTGGAACATTTGCGTACTGTCCTTGGAATCCTTCGAGCCCGCAAATTATATGCTAAATTTTCAAAATGTGAATTCTAGTTGAGCTCTGTAACCTTCCTGGGCCACATCGTTTCAGCCGATGGTATTCGGGTTGACACCCAAAAGATCGAGGCTGTGAAGACTTGGCCAAGGCCTATAACACCTACAAAAGTTCGTAGCTTTCTGGGATTGGCAGGTTATTACAGGAGATTTGTGGAAAAGTTTTTCTCCATTTCAGTACCTTTGACGAAGCTAACATAGAAAGCTGCTAAATTTCAGTGGACAGACGCTTGTGAGCAGAGCTTTCAGGAGCTGAAAGACAGGTTGACTTCACTTGGGCCCCGACACTTCCCGGAGAAGGATCGCGGTGTGTGCGTGTATTGTGATGCCTCGGTGTTGAATTAGGCGTGTATTAATGCGGACGGCAAGGTCATTGCCTATGCTTCTAGGCAAATCGCGAAAACATGAGAAGAATTATCCAACCCACGACCTTGAATTATTGCGGTCATTCACGCTCTAAAGATATGGAGGCACTATTTGTATGGTGTCCATGTGGACATCTACACAGATCACAAAAGTCTTCAATATATTTTCAAGCAAAAGGAATTGAATCTGCGTCAGAGGCGATGGTTAGAGCTATTGAAGGACTATGACGTGAATATTCTATACCATCTGGGTAAAGCAAATGTGGTAGCTGATGCTCTTAGCCGTAAGTCCATGGGTAGTCAAAGTAATATTCCATCGGAAAGGAAGGAATTAGTTCGTGAGCTCCATCAACTAGCTAATCTTGGAATTCGCTTAGTGGATTCGGGCAACACAGGAGTCAATGTGCTTAACCCAGCTTCCTAGGCGTCAGACCGCCCTTGCACCAGAGAACTTCCATAGACCGGAGGTGCCGAGTCTGACATATTCTTTTGTGTATATATATTTGGATATGGTGGGGTCCTGTCCCATCTTCATGATTTCTGAGTTTCAATTAGAGGCTCGTAGATACTCGTATGTGGGTAGCAGATGTGATGTGACCCTCGATGTATATTTTGTACATTATTCTTTTGCTGCCGCGAGGGCTTATGCATATATATATGTGTACATGCTTTATGGAGTTTATATGTGTACAGGTTAAGACGATAGTAGTATGATGTGTGGTGCTCGGTGATCAGCTCCGGGTGCCCGTCATGGCCTACTAGGCGGGTCGTGACATATCAAGAGCTCAAAATAAGGCCGACAAGGCCACCAATATATTATACAACAATATGAACCGGTGGAGCTATAAAACATCTAACTATACACACACGTCTACGAGCTTCTACATAGGATACAAATGATCATAAGGACAATACCAAATAGACTGCAACTCCAAAGTAAGTGGAGTGCTCCTGAGAATCCGCTGATAGAACACCTGTTGACACCCAATTTTGTCCCTCCTTTATTCTAATTTATTTCCTGGAGCTGCTAAATTTAGTAACGAGCTAAATATTTTATTTTCACCACTATTTTTTATTTTCTACTACTATTTACTTTCATTACTTTATCACAAATGTTAAATGGATTCGTCACCATTTCATTTTAGAACTTGTACTCGTTAAATTAATTTTTACCTTATACGCCCTAATTACTATTTGTCTTCATATAATATATCTTATACTAGTTATTAAATTAATGGCCCAAATACAAACACAATATTTTTCAACTCTATCAGCCCACACTTTAATTAATTGGACCAGCCCACATTTCTTTAAAATTCGGCCAGCCCAACTCCACGACCCGACCCGACTGGCCCACTTTCTCTAAAAACATTTTTCCTTCCTACCCTAATCAAACAACAACAGCCGCACAGCTTTGTCCTCTCTCTCTCTCTCTCTCTCCTCCTTCTTTCTCTCCTTCCTCCATTTCTGGCTATGATACACTCTTCTTTCACCATTAGCAGTCGTGTTTACACCATTTTGGCACACAAACGGTCCCCATGTCTTTTTCGTCTGAGCTTTCTGTCGAGTGACAGAGAAGGACGCTCCTTTCTGGCTTCAAACAAATCAAAATCTTCAAAGACCAGAGAACGTCGAATCATATATTGAGGCAAAAAGTTGAAGCAACCACGTGAAATGGACTCCAACGTTCAGATTAGAAAAGCTTTGACTCGATTTCAAAGTTTGGTTTAAAATCTCCAACCCGTGACTCTTCTATGCTACGAAATTTTGAATTAAAAGTCATATATACAAAATATATATATTATATAAATAGGACCTTAAGTCATATATATAGGAGAGAGAGGAATCCCTACTCGCTTTTTTTTATATATGTTCGATATATATATCAAAAACACGATATATATATATATATATCTTTCTGTGAGAGTCTTGAATTATCTTTTTTTTTTTTTAAATATATATATCTTGAACTATCTAAACGTAAAATACTTTGTCGAAACCCGAGATTGGTGTTGGAAATTAAGGTTTACGATATATATATATTTATCGTTGTCGATAAAATATTTAACTACGACAAATATTTTAATTGTATATATATATATATATCCGTCAATATATATATATATATATATATATATATATATACATATATATCGGCAATCTCTATATATATATATATATATATATATATCCGTATGTTCTAGTGTTATATATATAATTTGGTTTTATATATATCGGTTTTATATATATATATATAATTTATGTATATATATGGGTAATATTTATCTTTTGTTTATTATATATATGGGTTGGAATGATTTATATATACAATATAGTACTCGTATTCATACCTGTTATATGATTATACATTTAGTTCATTTAGTTTATATTGTCATATATATATATCAACCGTCCATCTCTTTATTTAGTTTGTATATATATATCATATACGACGTATATATACGCTCATGTTGGTTCCGTATATATATATATATATATATATATATGGTATATATATATGGGATTTAGTTTAATATGAATATATATATGTATCTCACAGATTGTTATGATTTATATTGCTTCTTATTATCTTTCTCGACATCAACAATGATAGTTAACCGTATATATATATTTATGTATCTTGTTTATATATATATATGTGTAACGACCCATTTGGTCGTTTAGCACTTTTAGGCATAATATTCCTAAAACACCCTTTTCGTGGTCAAATCTTCTTCGTCTATAGTCCGCGATAACGGGTGATTCGGTTATTTAATTGACGAGTTTTAGTCCTCATTTGACATGCGAGGACGAATGTTCTAAAGGAGGGGAGAATGTCACACTCCATAATAATCCTTGCTACTTGTATTAAAACAAGAAAGAATGAGTTAAGAAGGTTCAAGGAAAGTTAATCGAGTTAGTAAGAATATCGTTATAAATATGGTTGTCTTAAGTATCTCGAGGTGACTGGTAACCTAAAGGATTTGAAATCGCGTTATGAGTATGTATATGAGGTAATGTGAGTGACCTTTCAAAGTATTTGAGATTATTAGTAATGATATAGAAGATGGACAAAAGATAGGAATATACTTTTTCGATTGGAGTTTCGTCGAAGCTTTGTGAGTTCTACTTATGGTTATTGTGATTCTACGGACCCTTCGAGACATGTATATGAATTGTTATGGATGTAAATGACTGTGTATATGTATGTATAAGAGGTTACATGAGGTTGGAAGAGGATTAGAAGTTAAACGAAATGAATCGGAACAATTTCAGTAAAATCTCGGACCCGATTTTAGCCTATATTGTAGGAGGCATATCTCCTAGTATATGAGGAGTTTTAAGGTGTTTCAAAAGTCTAAAATTAAGTTCATCGAGTCTAGTTTGCAACGCAACAAACAGATCGTCAAAATGATATCGGGGTAAGGAGATATGGATGATTCAAGTCGGGCTGAGTATTAAGACTATCTCAAGATACAAAGTAGAGACTTTAACTTCCGATTTCGTTTGAAGTCACAATTTATCTACAAATTTTGTTTGGTATAGAAGCATTAATGGAAATTAGGAACTACTTAATCGTGGTGTTAAGTTAAAATTAGTGGCAACAATGAGCCAATATGAACATTAACATGCCATGTCCAAAAGATGACTCAAAGTCATCTTAAATAAGACTATTATGGGAGACATACAAATATACATTTAAATGTGATTCATCCACTACACTTACATTATATTGTGGACAACCAAATTGAAAGAAAGGAGTGTGGAATTCAGCCAAGTGACTGAAAATAAGGCATCCATGTGAAGCATGCATTTGAATATTTAAGCATCTACTACTTTATGAAAGTATACATTATTTTAGGAAGACCCAACATGGTGGAGGGATCATTTCACATTAAATATTGCTCATTCATCTTGGCATAATTACAATGGACAAAGGATGGTGTATGAATCATTCACCACACATACAATTGTCTTGTAAACAATTGAAAAGAAAGAAGAAAGGAGAAACAAGAAGGTGAGGCTTGGCCACACTTGGCCTAAAGTTGTAGAAAAAAATGGAATTTTAAGTGTAAAGTTAATGGAGTGACTCATGCCATAAGTGGAGCATGTGACCAACTTGTAGGAATCAAAGTTGAACCAAATAATGACCAAGAAATCAGCCATCACAATTCATTTCAACTACACAACACAAAGAAAGAAAACTTAAGCCTAGAGAGAGAGAGCATTCGGCCAAGGGGCTGATTTTTGAGCCCTTTGAGTCTTGATCCAAAAATTATTTTCCAAGGTGTTTCAACCCTTTAGAAGGTCCCTAAAACGTGAAGATAGTCTTTGGAGCAACAAGAACCATTTCTATCTCAAGTCACAAACTCTAGCCAAGTAGAGAAGTCAAGTTGTCAAGGTAAGGTCTAACTTTCTTTTCATGTATTAAGGGTGATGTAGATGTGTGAATATAAGTTGTATGCATGAAATAAGGTGTGTTGATGTTGGAACATGATAGTAGTTATGGGGTTATATGTGTTGATGTTGAAGTATGGTTGTAACTTTGACGAACATGAATCGCATGCATAAAATCATGAAAGTTTGTGTTGGAATGTTAGTTGGACGTAGGGACTGTTTTGGTGAAATTAATGGACTGATTTTCTTTAATAAATATGGTTGTTACTATCATAGATCTCATGGTAAAAAGAATGAAAAGAATTGGAAGGTTAAAGGTGAAGTTATGTTAGTATGAAAATGGTTGAATCTATGATTTTATGTGAGCGATGTTGAAGCATGGTGTAGCCGTGTGTGGACTGTTTTGTGAAGAAGTTAGTGAACTGTTTTTACTTGATATTTTGATTGTTATTATCATGAATTTTATGATGGAAATGAAGGTGTTTAATGGTTGGAGTTGAAACTAAAGTCATTTGTGAGTTGTTATAAGGATTATAAAAATGACGATATAGCGTAGTTGCGTATGAATTGATGTTGTACTTGTCGTGTGGATAGCTGGTCATAACTTACTGAAATTATATGAAAAGAAGACATGAAATGATGTATAAAAATCGCATGTGGTTGGCTTAGTATGTTCGTAAACGTTTGCAAGAATTCCGAACATCGTTATGTTGTCGGTTAGAGACTCGTTTTGGACATGTTGTGGTAGTGGACTGTTTTGGACTTGTGTTTTCATTAAGTTGGAAAGAATAATTATAAGTTAAGAGTATACATCATATTGTATGTTGGATGGGCTGTTATAAGTTGTTACATGAAAACGTTAAGGCTACAAACTAATATAAGTAACTTGAGAATGTCGAAGCCGTATGTGAATCGTTATTGCATGTTATGAATGTGGGCTGTTTAGAATATTGTGTGGGCTGTCCGGATTGGTATTGAACACATAATTATTGATGTTGTATTGGTAGTATGTGGTTGGTTTAGATACAAGACAAAACATCGCCTAAACATCTAGAAAGGAGTTACTAACGTTAGAATACGTTTGAATCTCCCGTAGCTTAACCATAGTTGTTGGCGTCTTAATATAGGTTGAAGTATTATTGGGTAGCGTACACATATTGTGTGACGAATAAGCACTAAAGACCTTGTCCGATCGGAAGCACTTCAAGGAAAAAGCTTTGGCATGGGAGTTCGTGACACCTGGTCGGCATTGAGGTAGGTTACGGTTTACCTTATGGTGAGACTTTGATTAGCGAAGCGTATGTTTAGATGATATTGTCGGAGAATGCATATAAACCTCGCGGTATCAAGTTGGGTTAGATATTTTCTTAGGTTGGACCTTGTTGTATGATTTGGGGCTACACATCCCGTTGTGTTGTTGACTTATCTTGATCTATTTTTTTTTTGTGCTCGTTGCCACTCGAGACATTGAGTATCCGTGACTAATGATATATCATGACTATGATATTGCGGTGCTTTACTTGATTGATATGGAGATGAGAATGGTGATTCCATTGTGGCTTTTTGTGTAGCCTTATTGCCGATATTACTTGTATTCCATGTGTGGTACCGTTTCGGATTGAATTGGTTTTTAACATTACATTTCATCATACTCATATGCATTTCCATGATACATTGATATATGCATGGTTATGGCACTAATGATGATATGTGAGAGAGTGTAGCCTCCGAGGTCTTTGCCGGAGAGGGTAAAAGAGAGATGAGTGTTTGTTGCCCGAGGTTTCTTGCGGGAACGATGGAGTGTCCGATGCCCGAGGTCTTTGCCGGATCGTGAGAGTGTGCTCGTGATCCGAGGTTATATTCCGGAGCGAGTGGTACATGGACTTCGCGGTCCCCCATGGGTCATGATCGCCGAGACGTGGAGTTACTCCGTCCGGACATGTTGTACAAAACCGCATATGCATTGCATTCATCCTACATACATTATTGCATTGCATTATATCTTGGTTCCGTTGATTGTTGTGATACTACCGTGATGTACCGATTCGGATTGATTATACTAAGACTTGGCACAATTGGGTTTAGATGCTATAACATAAAGGATGACTTGTTCTCGTGGATATGGATTCATATTGACTTGTACTTGTTGGTTTATATGTTTTTCTTGCTTGTTCTCTTTATATACGTTATCTAGTCTTAGTCGGCCTATGATACCTACCGACTCGTTGTTTGTCCGACCTACACTTGTCGCATTCTTTTATGAATGCGAGTACGACCGAGATCGATTTCTACTCTTCGTGGCTAATATTCGAGGATTTCGATTCGAGTCCTTCGGGATGAGCACGAGGACGATCGATGTCGATGACTCTTTTTATCCTTATGTCTTGTTTCATTTCGATGGGACATGATCTTTTAGGCTACTATGTATTATTATGATTCGGACTTTATAGTATTTAGTTAGATGCTCTTGTATGACCCGACCGTAGATCGGGGTTGGATTCTCATTATTTCTATATTTCTTTATATATTATTATCGTGAGACTTACGTTATTTTATCTTCTTCCGCTTTATTTATATATTTTTGATTGTTGGAATAAGGGTTCGCCTACCGAGGTGGGAAAGGTAGGTGCCCGCACGACTTAGTGAAAATAGGTCGTGACAACCGGTGTATATACAAAAGGATGTTTGTCCATGCTTTAGATGTATTCATCTATGAATCGACTCAATATAAGTGTGAACAGAAAGACTCCGTCGGCTAACAACATGTGAACTTTTCTTTTTATAAACTTGGTTGGGTTTTCTTTTTCTCGTTGGTATAACGGAGAAACTAGCAAACCCCCATGATTGTACACCTTGGATTAATGGCAATATTCGTTTTAGGACCATTGGAGCAAAGCTAGGATCACGTTCCCTTAAACCCATGGCTCCAGTTAATTTCTTGTTGATTACACTATTAAAAAATGTTATCTTTTCAATTGTATGAGCATTCTTTGGGTACTAGAAAACATGAGAGCATGCATGAATGTTAAATTCACCGAAGGTTTAATGAATTCGTAAGGTTACTCATACATTTGAAACTTCACATACTAGCATGTTTCTTTGTTTATTTTGGTGTGAGAACTTGATTATTTGTACATATCTTTAAGGTCCTCATTCATGTATATGTTTGTAATGGTTTTTCTTGAATTTATGGGTTGTGAATTGAACAATAGCGTTACTTTATTCTCACTTACTTATTTTGTAAAAGAATCATATCATCTCACTACGCTCTCTCTCTCTGTTACTTTCTTTGTCTCTTTTGACATGTACACGGAGCCGGATCTTTCAAATTGAGACAACTACGACACCGCTTACGGAGTTCACACCCTTCCATCGCCTATACTCTTGTTTCGCTAGTCCGAAATTAAAATATCAAGTGCCCTTTATGAAGGCCAAATGGCTTCATGTTTATCATTCTATGTTCCTTTGGTTTGCCCATTAGTGTGTTTAAAACTCCTTATATGACTAACCTCGTTATTTCCATTTGTATGTCATTGATTGATTAACGTGAGGCACTATATAGTTATAGCCGAATTTTACTTAAGGTCCACTTTAGTTAATAATAGACAGTAGGCGTTTATTTAGAATAAAACATTTAGAATATAAAGGAATTTAGCAAGCCATTAGCTATCTTCATTCGACCCTTTAGCTTCCGCCCAACGTTTGAAACATATTGTGTGGAAACAATATATATAGTTTATATTGAACTAGTACTTTTTCTATAACATAGTGTATATTGAACTAATACTTTTTCTATAAAACCCTTTAAAAGGTTTATTAATATTAATCCTACTTAAGTTCGTTCTAATTTATTAATCGGCATAATTTATTTTCTCCAAATACATGTAAACGTTACACATCCCGTTTCTTCATTTTTTACATATAAACATTAACTAAACTCTTTTATGCAAATTATTATTTTCCTCTACAAGTCTTCTTTAAATAGCATTTTTACATGTTTATCTATGACTTTAGCAATATTTACAAAATTATTTTCTTTTTATAATATTTAACTTAGCCTAATTAAATAAGTCCGGTCGGATTAACCATTATTAATGGAACTTAAAGGATGCCTAATACCTTCCCTTTAGGTTAGTTGAACCCTTACCTAGATCTTTTTGGTTTCGTAGATTTTAAAATAAAATCAACTTTAGATAATAACTTTAATTAACCTTAGGTGCCCTAATTCACCATAAATAATTAGGTGGCGACTCCTTTACTTTAATTAACCCCGGAATTACCCGGATGTTGTAAACTATTTTGACCCCGGTTAAAATAGGGTATAACAGCTTGGCGACTCCGCTGGGGATTTACTTAGGTTCTAACCATAACGGACTTAGTTTAAATAGGCTTTGTATGCTTGTTTTAATTACTCTATTTGCTACTAACCGTTTTTATATGCTATTAATTGTTTGTTTGATATAAATTGTTTATGTGTTACTTGCTTTGATATAAATTGTCATCCCGTTTCACTTTTCTCCACTTCTGGAAATTCACACTATCACACGTACACGCGAGGTGTGTTTTGCGCACCCGCAAATTTCTTTCAAAATCCCTTTTTGGAGAGTTGGCGTATGCGCGGGGTGTCCGAATAACGGTGACCGCGTAGCCTTCTCACTCGAGTAGTCCGCTCGGGAACCTTGCGTCTAGTAAACAAACTCTTAGTCAGCCTAAGATAGAGCTAAACCAACACCCGTCATTAGGGGCATACATCTCATGACCTAGGAGGTTTAATACCCTTGGTATATTAAATCCATTAGATGACTTTACCCAAACGTCCAAGTGGGTTCACGACCCCAAGCGACACTAAATCATACTTTATGTGCATGTTTGAAGGGAAACTGTGCCTAAATATTGACTATTTGTTTTAATTAATTAAACTTTAGGAGGGAGGGATTAACTAACATTTTATGGCAGGTATGGATTTGCATTGGGGTGCAACGAATGATGAAGATCGAAAACATCACAAATGGAGTCGGAATTTAGACATGAGGAAACTACATTTACTTTACTTAGATTAGGAAAACTTTATGTTGTATTCATTTGATATGTAATAAATATTACATTTTGTACTTTATTTTTGGGAAATAGAATTTGTTTAATTAATCAAAAGCAATGGAATGACGTATTATGGCACACTTTACCCTTCAAACAAACGTTAGGCCTACCTCTGGCACAAAGAGGTCACATGCATATTAGGACGCGTTATTGTTTGATATATCCATGTACATTTGTTTGACAACTTGTTTGACTTTATTTGATGAATTATTTGCTACATGACTTATTTGACTCTACGTGATCATGACTTTACCTATGAGACTGACACCACTTGCACTATTGTGTTTCTTTTATTTTTATTATCCCCAAAAGGTTGATTCGTGTTGACACTCGAGCTGGCCGACCATCCCTTACCATACAAGATCAAAAACGTCATCATTACCTCAACGGTACTGGGTTGTGCAAGGAAAGGAAATCATCATGACTGATCCAGCCGCATCCGTTTCAACCGGTTTAGAAAACATTGTGATCTCTAGTGACCCCCCTGAGACTTCTGAACATAGAGCTGCTATGCAACATGACGAACATATCGCCCGCTTAACTCAAGAGATTGAGGACCTACGTAGCGAACTAAATCGGGTTAGGGACCTGACCAACTTATCCATCACACTCCCAAGTCCACCTCCTGAACCCAGAACTGTCGCGCCAAATCCACCCCGTTTTCCATCACTTGAATCTCCGGTCCCTGAACACTTTCCTCCACAAAATACTGCACCCGCCAACAATAACTTTCCTCCACCAAATTCATCATCCGTCTATACCCCTCTACAAAGTCAACCACCCACTCACGTCGTCTATACTACTCCGCAAAATCAACCACCTACCTACAATACCTACGCTACTCCTAATCCACCACCCGTCAACCCACCAAATCAATCGCAAATTCACACTCCTTATATTCCGTTACCTACCAACACTAATCCACCACCTACAACTACTCCTCTAAACCCACCAAACCAAACTACCACAAACACCATTTATAACACACCACCTCCAGTCCAAAACACTCCCACTGTCCAAACTTATCCAACCCAGCATATACAGGGGGCACATTTTGCCACTCCTAACACGCAGTATGTTCCTCCGGTATAACAACACCTACGGGTCGATCCGTCTTCCTACCTACACACGGGCATGAGCGCGGCGTCCACGAAGACGTCGGTACGAATAATGTCTTGAGTATGTGGCATGAATAACAACATAATATAGACATGAAAAGTAACATGGAATAAAAAGATATACTTTGTACATCTGGATGCCATGCATGCTTTAAAAAAAATATTTTTATACATATACATATTACCATGCCCGGCCATTAAGGCTCGGTGTCATATATATAGTATCATACTGCCATTAAGGCTCGGGTGTTATATATATAGTATCATGCCATTAAGGCTCGGTGTCATATATATAGTATCATGCCCGGTCATTAAGGCTCGGTGTTATCATCATTAGCCCGCGTCCGGGCCTCTCGCGTCTGGGAAATGTCATAACATGCCCGGCTGCGGTGGTGTGCACATCTACGTTCCATGCCGGCCGACTATCGCCCCGCGGCGCGGTGTGAGAAAATACATACATATATATATATATATATATATATATATATATATATATATATATATATATATATATATATATAAAGCATGCATGAGAGCCTAATAAGAGCTATAAATACATCGGAGTGACGTAAGGTCGGTAACCTCCGATTACATTATGGAATAATCATCATCGTTCTATCTCACCTTGAAGGAACAATTATTATAAGGCGAGATCAACAACAATGAATAAAATCAAGAAAATCACCAAAATAACTCAACATTCTCATATTTACATTGAAATCATAAGCTTGGGACTTTTAAATATGAAATCATCATCATCGTCGTAATCATCATAGAAACATTCTCATCTTTAGCATCGTCATTAACATTGTAAAAACATGTCCGTTGTTGTTGTCATAAACATAGAGATGTAAATCTTTGACTCGGAAAATAGGGACATTTTGGAAAACATTTTATGGATTATCAAGAAAAGAAGTCATACCTTTGAATCATGAACTCTAACTTTTGGAAGTAAGGATTTATGAAACATATGTAGGGAATATAACATAGGAGTTTCTAGAAATAGGACCATCGTCATCATAAAACATATTTATCTTTAGCAGCATAAGAACTCTATGAATCATGAATCTCTATCTTTTGAGAATAAGAATGTTCTTGGAAGACAGTTATGGATTCACAGAAAGGGATCATGGGACATTTGGAAAACACCTATTGGATTCATAAGAAAGGAATCATGCCTTTAGAAGAAAGAGGAATAGCCTTAACATGCTGGAAGATAACTTCTCGACTTCAACTTACTTCTGTCTTGCAATTCACTTAAGATCATTCGTAGCCTCGTAATATACATATAA